>NC_134354.1:536740837-537033337 GCF_048569485.1 Anomaloglossus baeobatrachus | reverse complement strand
TTCACCACCAGTGATTGTTCCTGTGTTTCAGCAGTTGTTGCTGGCTTCCGTAAGTGACCATCTTGATCTTATCGCTCTTCCTCATTCCTAGTACCCTCTTCCGCCTGTTTCCCCGACCCTGACTTGACTCCCTGACTCCCAGACCCCTGGCTTGTATCCTGACCTCGGCTCCGCACTCTCCCTTTGTATCTGATGTGTCTTCCTGGCTTCCTGACCCCTCGCTTGTATCCTGACCTTGGCTTCGCTCTCCCCCTTGTAACTGGTGCAAATTCCCAGCTCCTGACCTTTGGCTTGTTTGACTATTCCTCCACTGTTGTATCTAGCAACATCTAGTGTTCTAGCATCATGCTTCTCCTCCAGTAGTGTGTCTAATGACACCTAATGTTAGAGCATCACACTCAGCAGGAAATAAATGAATCTTATCTCTAATGATGTATAACCCACAAATTAATCCCATGTGTCCAGTTGTAAAAGTATCCTGCTGCACATTTGATACATTTTAAAAACACAAAAGCGATAGGTCAGTAAAAGTTGTCTCCAAATTGTCGGTAAGAATGTTTTTCATTGTCAAAAATAGAAGAAGCTTTACGCCAAGAAGAACTGCAAAGCTATAACAATGCCTTAATTGGCAGAGGATGGACACATTTTACATTCATTTTATACACATTAAATGATGTCTGAATTTTACAAGCTTCTTGAGTATATTAAGGTTGCCTATATTTCACCCTAAAAAAAAAGAAATGCACTGATCAAGGGAAACTCAACTGACATTTTCACTGTGCTTGCGAAAACCCTTTAAACATGCTGAAATATTTCTCTTAGGCAGCAAAATGAAAAGGCGTGTAGATTATAAATAATGCCTCAAATAAAAATGAAAGCAATACAATAAGTATACAAAAGCAAAAAGTTGCCAGAAGGTTTCAGACAGAAGAATATGTAAGTGATATGAACAGACCTTCTTATTAAGGACTCATTTATCAAAGAATGAATCAGACAACTGACACCAGATCCAATAACAATGCATGAGACACAGTGGACAATGCTCAGTCTATTAAGTAATTGCTACCTGAAGCGATGTTTCATTTTATTTTGTTATGCCATAAAGTATAGTTTGTTTCCTTTTACGAAGCAAAGGTGCCATTTTCGATTGAGAAAAGACAAATGTGCAATTATAGACTGGTTACGCCAGGTTCACATAGTGCATTTTTTATTCGAAAACAGGATAATGAATAGACAAAAAGTAAAAAAGAAATAATTTATACCTTTCCTCTCTCATGGATCCAATCCCAGTTTTGGCTAAAAAAAATCGTCTTTCAGTTAGGATAGACAGAAACACAATACCTACAGAGAAAAACATATTCCTGACCAAAATATCCTTACAAACATAAAGATATATACAATTATATTAAGTCAAGAAGAAACCAAAAACAAATAAATGGTCAATCATTATCTAGGTACAAGGATTAAAGATTATTACCTGTCATCAGGTAACATTTCTGAATAGACTATTATGTGTCAGGACATGAAGAGTAAAGGGTGCTTTACATGCTGCGACATCGCTAGCGATAGCTATATGTTGCACCCGCCCCTGTCGTTGGTGTGACATTTGGTGATCGCTGCTGTAGTGAACATTATCGCTACTGCAGCGTCACAAGCACATACTTTGTGAGCGACGTCGCTGTGACTGCCGAACAATCCCTCCTTCAAGGGAGAGGTGCGTTCGGCGTCATAGCGACGTCACTGCGGCGTCACTAAGTGGCTGCTCAAAAGCAGAGGAGGGGCGGAGATGAGCGGCCGGATTATCACGCCCACCTCCTTCCTTCCTCATTGCCGGTGGACGCAGGTAAGGAGATGTTCGTCGTTCCTGCGGTGTCACACATACCAATGTGTGACGCCGCAGGAGCGACGAACAACCAGCGGTAGGCACCACCAACGATATTTAGAAAAGGAGCGATGTATCAACAATCAACGATTTTAGACGTTTTTGCAATCGTTGCATGTCGCTCCTTGGTGTCACACTCTGCGATGTCGCTAACGGCGCCGGGTGTGCGTCACTAACAACGTGACCCCGACGATATATCGTTAGCAATGTTGCAGCGTGTAAAGCACCCTTTAGAGTTCTTTCCTATTTCTGGCCCATTATATGACTTAAATCCTGTAGTTTTTACTCTCTTTCTACTCTGTAGGCTCTATTTCTTTAATTTCAGTTTCCCCTGAGCTGGTGAGTAGAGACTAATTGCTCTATATGTCTCTCATACATAGCACATAGAGATGGAGTTCAGCTCTTCTTTCCCTGTATCTCACAGAGAGAGTAGTAGCAGAAAAATGGAAGATGTTATACAGGAGTATTAAAGGGCTGGTCAAGGATTTTAACATGGATAACCTATCCTATCCCTACCACCGGCCGGCACAGCTCAGTTGTGAAGCTACACAGCTTCATCAATGGCATAGTGATGGCACCCGACACTGCACAGCCACATACTATTGATTCAAATCAGTAGTGGGAGAATATTCAGTACCCAGTCGCTGCAACTATACAGTTGATGGAGCTGTACTGGCAGGATCAGCTGATCAGCGAGGGTACCGGGTGTCACACTCTCACTGATAACATATTGATGACCTGTCCTAAGGTAAGGTCATCAAAGTTAAAGTCCCAGAAAACCCCCCTTGTGCTTTGTGCCTGTGAATCCACCACTGGAGTGAGCTGCTTGAAAGTGCAGCATGATTTGCCCATGTCGCTCACTGTGCTGAATGCTCCTATTTATCCTCCCCTCCACATAGAGTATAATAGCAAGAGGTAGCAGAAGAAGTTCTTCATAAGTGAAAAAAGAAACATATTTCTCTAAGATATTGCTAATTTTCTTATATTGACTTGTACTGGTAATTTATGCAACATTTGTTGAAAGAACAATGTCCATTTCATGTATAACATAGTAATGCAAATAATAAAAACATTAGATACTCCATATGATCAACCAAAGCCAACACTCATTTTAAAAAGAAGTACTTTGTTGTTATGCACCCATCTGGCTTAATTATTACTACTTTTCCCTGTTTGCCTATCACATTAACATCTTTGTATTTTATGTTGTTTATATACACTGCTCAAAAAATTAAAGGGAACACTTAACCAACCGAATATAACTTCAAGTTAATGAAACTTTTGTGAAATCAAACTGTCCACTTAGGAAACAACACTGATTAACAATCAATTTCACATGCTGTTGTGTAAATAGAATAGACATCAGATGGAAATTATTGGCAATTATCAAGACACACTCAATAAGGCCTCTTTCACACGTACAGTACAGACCAAAACTTTGGACACACCTTCTCATCTCTAGAACAACTGTTAAGAGGAGACTTTGTGCAGCAGGCCTTCATGGTAAAATAGCTGCTAGGAAACCACTGCTAAGGACAGGCAACAAGCAGAAGAGACTTGTTTGGGCTAAAGAATACAAGGAATAGACATTAGAGCAGTGGAAATCTGTGCTTTGGTCTGATGAGTCAAAATTTGAGATCTTTGGATCCAACCACCGTGTCTTTGTAGAAAAGTTGAACGGATGGACTCTACATGACTGGGTCCAACCGTGAAGCATGGAGGAGAAGGTGTGATGGTGTGAGGGTGCATTGCTGGTGACACTGTTGGGGATTTATTAAAAATTGAAGGCATACAGAATAAGCATGGCTACTACAGGATCTTGCAGCGGCATGCTATTCCATCCGGTTTGTGTTTAGTTGGACCATCATTTATTTTTCAACAGAACAATGACCCAAAACACACCTCCAGGCTGTGAAAGGGCTATTTGACTAAGAAGGAGAGTGATAAGGTGCTACGCCAGATGACCTGGCCTCCACAGTCACCAGACCTGAACCCAATCGAGATGGTTTGGGGTGAGTTGGACCGCAGAGTGAAGGCAAAAGGGCCAACAATTGCTAAGCATCTCTGGGAACTCCTTCAAGACTGTTGGAAAACCATTTCCGGTGACTACCTTTTGAAGCTCATCAAGAGAATGCCAAGAGTGTGTAAAGCAGTAATCAAAGCAAAAGGTGGCTACTTTGAAGAACCTAGAATATAAGACATATTTTCAGTTGTTTCACACTTTTTTAAGTATTTCATTCCACATGTTTTAATTCATAGCACAAGTACTGCAGCTCATTCAGGATGGCACATCAATGCAAGCTGTGGCAAGAAGGTTTGCTATGTCTGTCAGCGTAGTGTCCAGAGGATGGAGGAGCTACCAGGAGACAGGCCACTACACCAGGAGACGTGGAGGGGGCTATAGGAGGGCAACAACTCAGCAGCAGGACCGCTACCTCCGCCTTTGTGCAAGGAGGAACAGGAGGAGCACTGCCAGAGCCCTGCAAAATGACCTCCAGCAGGCCACAAATGTGCATGTGTCCGCACAAATGGTTAGAAACCGACTCCATGAGGATGCCGTCAGGGCCCGATGTCCACAGATGGGGGTTGTGCTCACTGCCCATCACCAAGCAGAACACTTGGCATTTGCCACAAAACACCAGTATTCGTAAATTCGCCACTGGCACCCTGTGCTCTTCACAGATGAAAGCAGGTTCACACTGAGCACATGTGACAGATGTGATAGAGTCTGGAGACGCCGTGGAGAGCGATCTGCTGCCTGCAACATCCTTCAGCAAGACCGATTTGGCATTGGGTCAGTAATAGTGAGAGTTGGCATTTCTTTGGAGGGCCGCACAGCCCTCCATGTGCTCGCCAGAGGTAGCCTGGCTGCTATTAGGTACTGATATGAGATCCTCAGACCCCTTGTGAGACCATATGCTGGTGCGGTTGGCCCTGGGTTCCTCCTAATTTAAGACAATTCCAGACCTCATGTGGCAGTAGTGTGTCAGCAGTTCCTGCAAGATAAAGGCATTGAAGCTATGGACCTGGTCCACCCGTTCCCCAGACCTGCATCTGATTGAGAACATCTTTGACATCATGTCTCACTCATCCACCAATGTCACGTTGCACCATAGACTGTCCAGGAGTTAGCAGATGCTTTGGTCTAGGTCTGGGAGGAGATCCCCCAGGAGACCATCCGCAACCTCATTAGGAGCATGCCCAGGCATTGTAGGGAGGTCATACAGGCACATGGAGGCCACACACAATATTGAGCCTCCTTTTGACTTGTATCCACTTTAATTTTGTCTTGTTTTGTCTTGTTTTAATTTTCATTTTGACTTCTTTCCACTTTCATTTTGGGTGTGTCTTCAAATCTAGGCCTCCATTGGTTAAAACATTTGAATTTCCATTGCTGATTTTTGTGTGATTTTGTTGTCAGCACATTCAACTTTGTACAGAACAAAGTATTCAATGAGAATATTTCATTCATTCAGATCTACGATGTGTTCTTTGAGTGTTCCTTTTAATTTTTTGAGCAGTGTAGTGTATCATATATGAGATCTAATTTATTTCCAAGTCTAATTTATGTCTCCCATCTATGTTTATTCAGTTTTTAATTTGCCATACATTAAATAATTTTTTAAATGTATGTGTTTTTAACGACAATATTCAGTTCTGGTATAAATTTCAGTCATTGCACTTGATATATAACATAGCTCAAATTATATCATTCTGATCCCTGGTTTCATTGGTACAATGTGGATGTCCAGGCAGCAGATATTGCTTTAATGCTTTGAAGGCATTTTATGTATTCTAATAAAATGTACACTAATCCCTTCAACAAAGCTTTGGCAGAGGTCCAATAATAAAATATGACAATGAAAAACTATTAAATAACTGAAATCTTCATCATCATACTTACCTACTTCTTGGTTCATAAAATAAAAATGTCCTGTTGCCAAGCCAGTCCCAGTAATTCACCAAACTATGTGGAACAGTCCTCTTTGCGTGATGTTTACATAAAATCCACCCCTTTTTTAAATATTACAAGCCCAAATTTGCCGAGAAGTTCTCCAAAATTTCTGGACAATAACAGCAAATATAATATTGCTGCCAACTGTGCATCAAAAGAAGAGACTTTAGGCTGCTTTACACGTTGGGGTCACGGAATTTGTGACGCACATCCGGCCGCGTTAGCAATGTCGTTGCGTGTGACACTAATTAGCGATTTTGAATCGTCGCAAAAATGTTCAAAATCGCTAATCGGTGACATGCCCCGCTATCCTCAATTATCGTTGCTGCTGCAGGTACGATGTTGTCCGTTGTTTCTGCGGCAGCACACATCGCTACGTGTGACACCGCAGGAACGAGGAACCTCACCTTACCTGCGTCCCTCCAGCAATGAGGAAGGAAGGAGGTGGACGGGATGTTCGTCCCGCTCATCTCTGCCCCTCTGCTTTGATTGGGCGGCCGCTTAGTGACGTCGCTGCGACGCCAAATGAACCGCCCCCTTAGAAAGGAGGCGGTTCACCGGTCACAGTGACGTCGCTAGGCAGGTAACTACGTGTGATGGGTCCGCGCGATTTTGTGTGCCACGGGCAGCGATTTGCCCGTGATGCACAAACGATGGGCGCAGGTACACACGCTAGCGATATCGGTAACGATATCGCAGCGTGTAAAGTGGCCTTTACTATACATTATCTACATGGAAAAAAATATATAAACAGCATAATTTTGGCCTCCATACAGATATCTGTCTGAATATACAAATGATAAACTAGTTTTATATGGAATGATTCTTATGTCATGAAGTTTGCTGCTGAACATATCCCAGAGCCAGGCATAGAAAAGTTGCATTAAGTTTTCGTCTTCAAACAGGTTTACTTAGTGCACAACTTTGTAATCAGCTGTCTCCAGTTCAAACTAGAGAAAAACAGCTTATATAAGTAATCGTAGTTGTGCTTGTACACATGCATTTATATGTCATCCTAATGGCTGGATTGCCCTTGTATTACGAATTGATATCAGATATATCATATTGTAGTTTATCAGTGATTCCCAAACGTTTGCGAAGAAAAACAACCAAGTGACTATACTGTAGATTTCCCCTAATCAGTCAATTAAACTATAATGTTAAAATTACAATTTTAGATTTTCCTTTGCAACCGGCGAACAAGAGAAACTGATTAATTCCTGTTCTGTCAGATGATGTGGCAGTATCAGTCTTTAAAGATGAAGAGAAATAAAAAATGCATGAGAATCATTAGGCCCATAAGATATTGTTTAATAATACCATGCAGATATGTATTTTGCTTTACTTAACACTTTAAAACGCTCCCTGCTGTTAAGAAAATAACTTTATTCATATTATCGACATTGCAATAATATAAAACAGTAAAACCTTGGTTTAACTCCATGTGCGCGCGTTGCGTCCAGTACCTTGCAGAAATGAACGCATCCTCTGGCAGAATTTGTCATTGTCAAATTTGGTTTTGAACACAAAAACGCTGAAAATACGCATGCGTTTTTATAGCATTTTTGCCACGTTTAGACCACGTTTTACATGCTTTTTCAGCACTTAAAGACAGATGCGTTTTCAATACAAATACACTACTAAAGTTTAAACTTTTAAACACTATGAAAAAATGGTAAAAAATGATAACAAATATCTTGCTTTAAATCATACACAAAATAACTAATTTTAATGAAAATATTAATGTGATGTATTATTTATGTATAAAATAACGTTAAATTATTGTTTTTCAATTTTTTTAAAGTCGGACTATGTGTGTGTGAAAAAGAACACATCATGACCTCACTATAATGTCAAAAACACATGCGTTTATTTTGTCTAAAAAGCATGCGTTTTGCATCGAAAAAGCATGTAAAACGCTAGGATTTTGATTTAGGATGCGTTTTGAAAGTTCTCATTGACTTTAATGTTAGCAAAACGCTGTCAAAATGGCATAAACAATTGACATGCTGCTTCTTCAAACGCAGAGATTTTGACAAATTTTCTGCATCTAAAACGCTGCGTTTTTATAAGCATTGTGTCCACAAGAAAGCCGTATTTCCCATAGACTTTGCCTGTAAATCAAAACGCATGCATTTTTGCATTAAAACGCTACAGTTGAAAACGCTGTGGAAACGCATGAAAAAATGCAACGTGCGCACACAGCCTAAGAGTCAGGGTGGCTTTACACGTTACGCTAAAGTGATCTCGTTGGGGTCGTGGAATTTGTGACGGACATCCGGCCGCTTTAGCGATGTCGTTGCGTGTGACACCTATGAGCGATTTTGAATCGTCGCAAAAACGTTCAAAATCGCTCATCGGTGACATCACCCCCTCTTCTCAATTATCGTTGCTGCTGCAGTAACGATGTTGCTCGTCATTCCTGCGGCAGCACACATCGCTACATGTGACACCGCAGGAGCGACAAACATCTCCTTACCTGCGTTCCGCCAGCAATGAGGAAAAAAGGAGGTGGGCGGGATGTTCGTCCCGCTCATCTCCACCCCTCCGCTTTGATTGGGCGGCCACTTAGTGACGTCGCTGTAATGCCGAACGAACCGCCCCCTTAGAAAGGAGGCGGTTCGCCAGTCACAGCGACGTCGCCAAGCAGGTATGTGCGTGTCAGGCTGCCGTAGCAATAATGTTCACTACGGCAGTGATCACCACATATCGGCCGTACGATGGGGGCGGGTGCTATCGTGCTCGACATAGCCAGCAAATGCTAGCGATGTCGCAGCGTGTAAAGCACCCCTAACTTGGTTTGAGAGTATTTTGAAAAGCAAAGATTTTTTAAAATTTGTAACTCAGTTTAAGAGCAATGCTTTGCAATAAGAGCAAATATTCACTGCACACACTTCCGGTTCTTAACATTCAACGCACTCTGATCCGCTCTGGAGGTAACTTTCTGTACTATACGGTATACAGTATACCATTGTACAGCATATACTATATAGCTTGTTTATCAATTTGTTTTTGTGCATACAATACTGTACTTTCTTTCTGCTAACCAGTACAGTACATTGCCTGCACTGTAATCTAATTGCCTGGGCAGTATTCTTACCCCACATAGGGCTTTGTTCTGCTCTTATTTTGGGGAGAATAGATTTGGGGTGTGTTTTTTTTGTGTATTGTACACTAGAATAAATGTCATATTTATACATAATTTTTTCTCTCTATAGTGTACATCCCACACACCAACAATTCTATTATAAGTTAACGTGCAGGTTAATTTGTTTTATATGCTTTTTACTGCCCAGTATTTTATATTAGTGTACTGTAATAATTTTATATTATACAGTACATTATTTTGTGTTAAGGCCCCGTTACGTGCAACGACGTATCCAACGATATATCGCCGGGGTCACGGATTCCGTGACGCACATCCGGCATGGTTAGCGACGTCGTTGTGTGTGACACCAACAAGCGACCATTAACAATGGAAAATACTCACCAAATCGTCCATCGTTGACATGTCGTTCCTTTTTAAAAAATCGTTGATTGTTGAGGACGCAAGTTGTTCGTCGTTCCCAAGGCAGCACACATTACTATGTGTGACACCTCAGGAACGACGAACTACAACTTACCTGCAGTCGCCGGCAATGAGGAAGGAAGGAGGTGGGCGGGATGTTACGGCCGCTCATCTCCGCCCCTCCGCTTCTATTGGGTGGCCGCTTAGTGACGCCGCTGTGACGCTGCATGAACCGCCCCCTTAGAAAGGAGGCGGTTCGCCAGCCACAGTGACGTCGCTAGTCAGGTAAGTCCATGTGACTGCTTTTAATGATATTGTGCGCCACGGGCAGCGATTTGCCCGTGGCGCACAAACGACGGTGGCGGGTACGCTCGCTAGCGATATCGCTAGCGATATCGCTGCGTGTAAAGCCCCCTATACAGTAATAAGTTTGTTTTTGGGTTGTGGAACGAATTGTCTGCATTTCAGTTATTTCCTATGGGAAAATTCGCTTTGATATAAGAGTAACTTGGTCTAAGAGCACACTCCCGGAACCAATTATGCTCGTAATACAAGGTTCCACGGTACTTGCTTAATTACAATTCATTACCAGATGCCGGCATTTTGAAGCTTTAGAGTATCTTTAACATTTGTCCATCTAATAAAACAGAACAATATTCTGACTTTAAAGGGAAGGTGTCATCCAAAACAAAACATTTCTAAAAAAAATGTAAAGTATTGATGTTTTAATGTTTTGTTTAGATATAATTATTTGTTTTTAATTGAGCAAAATATTAAAAAAAAATTTAAAAGTTTGATATTTTCCACTCTTAAACACTAGGGGGAGCAGCTGCTGAAATCCTTCAGAAATCCTACTGTAGAAATAGCTCTCATTACAGCTGCAGTAAAAGTGGGAAAAATGTGCTCTCCTGTGTGCGATATCACAGCCCCCTCCCAATCTGCGTGTTTCCAAGGGATAACAGAGAATGAAATTTAAGATCACAGTGCGGAGCCATTTTGCTGGTGACCAGAAATGTCTAAAGTGTCACTAAGGACAGCATTAGATACACAGCTCAGCAGACAGTATCACACAGGATAGGATTATATACACAGCTCAGCAGATGGTATCACACAGGAAAGGATTAGATACATGGCTCAGCAGGCAGTATCACACAGGAGAGGATTAGATGCATAACTCAGCAGACAGTATCACAGAGGATAAGATTAGATACACAGCTCAGCAGACAGTATCACACAAGAGAGGATTAGATACATTGCTCAGCAGACGGTATCACACAAGATAGGAGTAGATACACAGCTCAGCAGACAGTATCACACAGGAGAGGATTAGATACATGGCTCAGCAGACATTATCACACAGGATAGGATTAGATACATGGCTCAGCAGACAGTATCACACAGGAGAGGATTAGATTCACAGCTCAGCAGACAGTATCACACAGGAGAGGATTAGATACATTGCTCAGCAGACGGTATCATAAGAGATAGGATTAGATACACAGCTCAGCAGACAGTATCACACAGGAGAGGATTAGATACATGGCACAGGGGGAGCGGAGGGTGTCAATGGAGACGGTAGCAGCTGCAGCGGGGGAGGGGCACCGGTAATCACACACTGCTCTGCATGCATGCCCGCAGCGCCTGCAGCAAGGAGAGTGGAGGGAGGTGTCATTGGAGCATTGAAGACGGTAGCAGCAGCAGTGGTGGGGGAGCGATGCCGGTACTCACATGCTCTGCATGTAGACAAACACACCCAGCTCTGCTGCATGCATGCCGGCAGCGGCGGCGGGGAGAGCGGGGATGGGTAGAGCGGGGGAGGTGTGCATTGGATACGGTAATGGCGGGGGGAGGGGAGGCGGCCTGGCGCCCCTTACTCACACATCTCGGCGGTTGAGGGAGGTAGTTAAGCAAATAGCATACACTGTGAGCTCCACAATGATGGTGCTGATCTCCTCCCTCTGCTGTGATATGGACAGCCAGGAGACATGTCCAGGTCACAGAAGACGCCTTCTCTAATGTTACTAAATCGGGTCGGAGCCCGACTATCAGAGTGTATGCCCAGGGAGCTGCCATTAAAGAGGTGAGAAACTGTCGTTACAGACACAGGCTTTGGATTTTAGGCTTTGGCCTTACTTCTCTTGGGATGAGGAGCAGCGAATGGGTATTGTTATCTCACTGTTGCAAGGGGATCCACAATCCTGGTTTTTCTCTTTGCCACATGGCTCTGATTGGCTATCCTATGTTGGGGCAGTACTTCAGTGTTGGGGTAGCAATCTGTGGGGAAACCATCACTCATGGATTTGGAGGAGCTCATGTAGTTAGGGGGAGCCACTACTTCACATGTTTCCACTGAGATCCACCATAAAAAAGTGGTTTTTATGTGGTTAAAAAGGTCTCTATGAGACACCCCCTATCAAACAGCAGGTGTCTATGAGACACCCTCCATCACTGATCTGCCACATGGCTCTGATTGGCTATCATATGTGGGGGCAGTACTTAAGTGTTGGGGTAGCAATCTGTGGGGAAACCATCACTCATGGATTTGGAGGAGCTCATGTAGTTAGGGGGAGCCACTACTTCACATGTTTCCACTGAGATCCGCCATAAAAAAGTGTTTTTTATGTGGTTAAAAAGGTCTCTATGAGACACCCCCTATCAAACAGCAGGTGTCTATGAGACACCCCCATCACTAATCTGTAAGTGAATGTAAATGAACACAAACACCGAAATAATCCTTTATTTGAGATAAAAGTAAAAAGCACACTCCTTCACCACTTTAATAAGCCCCCAAAAACCCCTCCAGGTCTGACGTAATCCACACAAGGTCCCACAGCGATTCAGCTCTGCTACGTCCCTGGCCTGTCACAGCGAGTGTCATAGAACAAGACTGCCCGCTGTGAGCTCCACTCCATTACTCAGGTGATTTGCGGTCACAGCGGGAGTCCATGTGTCCTGGAGTCCACGAGCTGCAGGTGGAGGACTCACCTAAGTGATATCTACGCTAATCATGCAGCTCCCTTCAGTCGCAGTGGCCTGATTTGTGGACAGGTGTAGGACTCCAGCTATGAACGGCATCACTGATTATGGCGCGGCTCACTTCACTTGCTACGTGGAGTTCACAGCGGGCAGTCTTGTTCTATGGCACTCCCTGTGAGCATCAGATGTAGTGGTGTTGGAAGCGTCATGGGACCTCGTGTGTATTATGTCAGACCTGGAGGGGTCAAAACAACCATATTAAGAAGGATAAGCCCCCAGCAGGGCCTGCAAGTTAATCAATAGTCACCGTTAAATAATAATAGCAAACAAAGTGCAGCATACAGTGCAGAAAACCAACAATGCTTAATTAGTTCTACCTGCAAGGGTTCTGAAGATTACCCATGTTTCATATGTCTTAGTGCTCACTTTATCAAGGGGGAGTCACCAGCCGTCGGGCAGGATAGACAGAAACTAGACATTTCTCGTGGCAGGATTGACCCCATCTAAGCACCCCACCAGATCTCCAATCCAAAACAGGCTCATGAACTCAAAGCAAAGGCAGACCAGGTAGCAGTGGATGTGACAGAACTGATGGAATATAAAAGACGATCCTCTCTGAGTACAGCATTCTGAAACAACACCACAAAGGGAGCTTGAAGTTGATGGATGGGAATCCGATACCGATCCCCTAAGGCCTGTTGCATGAAATTACCTGCAGAACTGTAGTCCAGATAGGTTGTGTTACCCCATGATATGAATAGAGAGAGTAAGAGGCAGAGATGAGTTGTTCTCCTCCATGGTAGCCTCTCCATCTGACCCTAGGATTTAAAATTTTCTGGCTTCTTGGGTCAGGAGTGGATGACATGTTCAGGAGGGCAATTGTAGAAGCACCTCCCTTCATAGCAATGACCTCCTGGTGATGTTCAGCCAGCTTCACTCAGTCTACTTGCATTGGTTCAGGAGGAATAATAATTTCTGATATTAATATGCTGTAGGTAATGCAAAACAGAAAATAGAAAAGAATGATTTTTAAATGACTTGTGACCTCCCTTGTCTTTTTATAATGTTGAAGTGTATTTATGCTAATGTAGAGCTAAGCAAATGATTTCTTGAAACATAGCTGCCTCCATTATACAAGGACAAAAGATTAAATACCGTCAAGGAAATATTACCAACATTTTCTAATTCCCATCTAAAGTACTGATGAAGTAAAATGGAAGCATTAGCAATGTTTTCTATCAAGAAATGGCGGTAAATACTGCTATTAGTGCTGAAATATTTGGTTAATGGATTACAAACACACTCTACTCTGCGACCTTGTCAGGTCAGAGATCGGCAATAACCACTGAAAGCAAAAAAGAAGTAAGATGTAGTTTATGTTTACAAATGGCCTTATTAATGCACACTTTGGAACTCATGAATAAAATCAATGTCAGTTAAACAATAATTAGATTTGAAAAAGTCAATAAAAGCCCAGGGTGAGCCATATTTATTTAATATTAGTAATGAATTCAATATTTAGTATGTGAACATATGGGTTGGACATCATAATAGGCATTTTTCTATCTCTCATTTGTGGTTCTGGGACAATAAAATATAAATATGTATTATGTTCATATGCTTAGGTATTTTTGGATACTTGAGAGCGATAATGTGTTGCTTTGAGTTTTACTATACTAGAAGGTATTTGGGGGATTACGACTTTTACATTTTAGCTTTCTATTGTTTGTCCCTAATGTACTGTCTAAATTTTGGCAACAAAACAACAATTTTTAAAAATGAAGTAGTGTAATATAAACACAGCTATAATGCAATATCCAATTTTTTTATTCAGATAGCATAGAGCACCATCTATGTGCTTTTTTATAAAAACATATACAAATATATATGTGTGTGTGTGTGTGTGTGTGTGTGTGTGTGTAAGTGAACATTAAGAGCATCACAAAGCACATTCTTGAACTGAGAATACATAGGCTCACCTTTATTAGTTATACATAAAACGCTTTTCTCAAGTTGTATCTTCAAGAGTGCAATGCTCCCGACTGCTGCCTTTCCTACTTTCTTTCCTGCTTTCTTAGGGGCTGTGTCCTCCTGAAGATTGATAGTTTAGGCTTGAACGCTGGTCTCTCCCAATCTCCTGGCAGAGGCAGCTTTGCCTCTGCTACATTAAAGAAGCACAGGTGGACTAAAGGCCTCTTTACACGCAACAACATCGCTAGCGAGATATCGTTGGGGTCACGGAATTCGTGACGCACATCCGGCCTCGTTAGAGATGTCGTTGCGTGTGACACCTACGAGCGTCCACTAACGATCAAAAAAAGTCGTTAATTTCTAAAATATCGTTGCTGGTGCTGGACTCAGGTTGTTCGTCATTCCTGAAGCAGCACATATCGCTATGTGTGACACCCCAGGAACGACGAACAACAGCGTTCCTGCGTCCTCCGGCAACGAGGTGGGCGTGTCATTAATGTGGCTGGTCTCCGCCCCTCCGCTTCTATTGGCGGCCCGCTGTGTGATGTCGTTGTGATGGCGCACAAACTTCCCCCTTAAAAAAGAAGTTGTTCGCCGCCCACAGCGCCGTCGCTAGGAATGTAAGTATGTGTGACGCGTCCTAGTGATATTGTTCGCCACGGGCAGTGATTTGCCCATGACGCACAAACGATGGGGGCGGGTGCGATCGCTAGCGACATCGCTAGCAATGTCGCAGCGTGTAAAGCGCCCTTAAAGCTGGCCAAATTGAGCAATCCAGCCAGTTTCAGAGAAGTGTGAGCAGACTAGGAAACATAAAACCTGTTCTTTCTTTAGTTAATCGGCAAGGTTTGGACTGCAGGGTAGCCAGCGACATGGGCATTGAGCTGTACACTGAGAAATTAAATGTCTCACCTTTCTTGCGTACAGAGCAGATTTTTTATAAGGGCTGAATTGCACATTTTTCCAAGCACTTTAATTTTACCCATTTAGGAACTTGAGACAACCTCTTAGAATGTATTGCCATAAGATGTATACTATAAAGTATAATACTAACATTCTATAATAATAATAGAAGTAAATAGTGGGACATAGGTAAGACTTTGGATATTTTTTACAGACTTTCTTTCCATCTTTTTAAATATTTTTATTATACTGTCTTCTAAAAAATAATATCCTCCTGGTATAATGCTGCCACTTCATTAGCCACAC
Source organism: Anomaloglossus baeobatrachus (assembly GCF_048569485.1). Taxonomy (NCBI): domain Eukaryota; kingdom Metazoa; phylum Chordata; class Amphibia; order Anura; family Aromobatidae; genus Anomaloglossus; species Anomaloglossus baeobatrachus. The sequence goes on along the minus strand of NC_134354.1, from coordinate 537,017,836 downwards.
CTTTCTCTTTTAGTGAAATGCAGTGTTTGGCTTATGCCAAGCACAGTGAATATGGGCTTTATCTCATCTGAATGTAGATCTTTTCTACAATATATTTTTTTAGACTCACATTCTGGTAAACTTGAGCAGATGTCATATAAATTTTCAAGAACAGGGGTTACCTTTTTATCACTCTCTTGTAAAGCTTATCACACAGCTAACAGTTTGGATTTGTGAAATGATCCGCTTTTGTCATTGAATAAATTTGCAAGCTAAAACAACTCAGAGATCAAATCTAGCCCCCAAACATGTTAATCAATTTCATATTTCAGTCATATTATTTACCTAAAATGTCTGGGTCTGGTTTCAAAAGCAGCCACCAGTTTACTAATGCATTGTTTGACTAGACAATGAGTTAAAGGACAAGAAATGGTAAATAGTTGGCCTCAAGATAGCTCCCAGTTTTGGTTGAACTGATGCCCATCTGATCATCTTTTCAAGCACTATTTAAATGTGTTTTATTTTTACTGCTAGTGTCGCGGGCGGGGAGGAGGGTGTCAGCACACCGCGCTCGCCCCCTTCTGCTCGGGTCCGGCGGCCGCTGCTCAGTGGTGGCTCGAGCCGTAGGCCGGATCCCGGGGGTTTCTCGAGCGGCACTCCTCGCCCGTGAGTGAAAGGGGTTTGTTGGGTGTGGGGATTGTTATAGTTCGTGACGCCACCCACGGTTGTGGTGATTGCACCACCGCTGCTCTGGATGGGGATCCCGGGGATGGTGATGGGGAGCAGCCAGGTGTTGTGTTGCCCCTCCGTGGGTAGGGGTTGGTGATCCCGGGGCCCGGTGATGGTTTGTGAGGTGCGGGGCCTGGTGGGCGCAGGGACGCGGGGGCAGCGCTGTGCCTTGCGGCACTGTGGTACTCACTCAGCCTGAGACACGGACACAGTTTGTACGGTAAACCAAACGGCTGGTAGGACGGTCCCACAGACGGCTGCACCTGCACTCCCGGTAGGTGACGGTGATGTCCCTCTTCTTTGCACCTATGGTTGACTTGTGGTAGCGGTGGATTCCCTCCGGTTACCCGCTCCCCGACTACAATCTGGGCCGGAGGAGCTCTACACTTTGCCCGCAGGCGCTGGCCCTGAGAAACTGGTGCCTTGGCGGTGGCGGTGTCTCTCTGCTTCAGGTTGAGCTGTTGCCTTCAATCGGGACTTGGTTGTTGGGGGATCTACGTCCCCTTCACTGACGGATTCGGCAAATTTGGCGACTCCTAGCCTTGCCGGGGTCCGAGAGGCCCCTGCCCTGGTGCTGACTGTCCTTCGGAACACTGCTCCAGACCACCGGGCACACAGCCAACGGGGTCCTTCCAGGAACTTCCAAACGGTCCCACTCCAGACGGTCACCGCCGTCGCTGACCTTGCTGATCTGGCCCTACACAAAGCTGGACCCTTCAGGCTTTCCTTCCTTCTTGTCACCTCACTTGCTTTCCTCCTTTTCCACTTTTCTACTTTCACTACTTGTTTACTCCTTCACTTAGCTCCTCACTCAAGCTCCCCCTGAGCTAATCTGCCTGGTTTCTCCCGCCTCCAGAACTGTGACCTCCTCGGTGGGCGGAGCCAACCGCCTGGCCCACCCCGTGGTGTGGATCATCAGCCTCTGGAGGAAGGCAACAAGGATTTGTAGTTTAGCTGTGATGTGCCTACCTGGAGTGTGGGGTGTGGTGGTGTTGTGACCTGTGACCCCTGGCTTGCCCAGGGCGTCACATTCCCCCTTAGCAAAATGCAGACCGTCCGCGGGCTGCCGTCCTACACCGGTTTTATTTTTCTGAAAAAGATAACATTTGGAAAATCAACATATATACATTTTTAATAACTCTTCCCAAGACGGGAGGCACATTTCTTAAACGTTGCAACGGTTTACGGTTACGGTTTCCGCTCTCTCCCACCCAAGTAACCTGGCCCTGATGCTGCCCCTAAAACCCAGGCAGCACCCCTTGACCCACAGTCCAGCACAAGTTACCCGAGCGGGATCTGTCCTTCCCTCCAGAGGGTAGCCACCGGTTCCTTTGGTGGCTGGGCCCCAGCCTGCTCTGCTGAGGGCCCTCCCTCCAACCTGCCTCTCCGGAGGCGGCACTGCGGAAAACGGTAACGGTAACCAACATATTTACAAGCCACTAACGTCTGTGGTTGCCCTGCAAGTTCACGGGCTTGTCCATGGATAGTTCCCATGCATTTTAAACGGTCCCCACGGGGACAACGGTGCCGGCTCCGGCCGGTTCAATCACTTAGCAAATCAGGTAACTTCTTCTTGGATCAATCATTTTCATCATTTTTCAAACTTTCAACAAACAAACTGTTGTGGTCCCAACGGGGACTGGACAACGGTGCTCCGCTGCCCTACTCCGGTCCTTCTGCTGCTTCATCTGAGGGAGGGGGTGCAGGGCTCACCTTGCTCTCTTTGCTGCCCCTGAGCTTCACATCCAGGGCAAACCACCCCCTCTCTCCGCAGTGCCGGGTATACCGCACCATGTCTCCCGGTATGAGGTTTCGGCCAGGATGCTCCTCGGGCAGGTGGGCATTCACATCCCGCCGGGCTACAAACACTTCGGCCTCCAGGCCCGGTTCATATATAAACCCGTAGCCCCGGCGGACATCAAACCGCCTCACCTGCCCCTCGTACAACGGGCCCCGGACACGGAAGGTCGCTTGCCGCAGATTTTCCTTTTCCCGAATGGCTCGGGCCACCAGCTCGGCTTTCCTTCTCTCCCTCTCCGCGATCTCCAGGCCCAGCTTTGTCGGCTCCCTTTCCCAATATGGCGCTGCTGCCAGCTCCGGCGCACGGGTCGGGCCCCGCGGGACATCCAGAACGTTACCCACTGTCAGGAAGGTGGGCGGCGTATCCCGCGGTGTCATGGCCTTGGGCGCTGCCCTGCAGCAACAACCCGGCGCCACCTCAGCCGAGGTGTGGGGGATGGGCACAGGGGCTTTCCGCAGCTGGGCCTGCGGCTCGGAGCGGGTCATCGGCTCCGGCTCGGGGACTGTCTCTGGCACACTCTTCGGGGCCTTCCATGGCAACACCTCCGGTTTGCTACGGGCTCCGGCTACAGGTCGGTCCGCTGGGGCGGACGGGCTGGGTATCGCTACCGGTGGCGGTGGTAGCGGGCCTAGTGGCGGGGTCACGGCCTCCGAGACGGGTGGCGAGGGAGGCAACGGGGGGAGAGGGCTTGGACCGGGTCCCTCAGCCGCAGCGACCGGTCCCTCCGGGACATAGGGGCGTGGGTCACTCACCCTCCCTTCCTCCGCTTCCTCCTCGCGTCTCCGCACGGTGGCTATAACGTCCGCCATGTCGGTCTCCCACACCTCCAAGAGGAGCTGCATCTTGACCTGCAGCCTTAGGTGGAGCTGCGCGGTCCGGATTTCCACCCACGCTGCGGTTCCCGGCGCGGGGGCCACGGTGTTTCGGGACGGCATTCACATGGTGACTTTCTCTCTTTCTTCCAGGAACGGTATGTTTGCAGGGTCCTGGCGTCCCTGCTTTTATAGCCACGACGACATGCCGCCAGCCGCCATCGCGTCCCCCTTAGCTCTTTCCGGCCCCTCCTCTCTCGGGGCGGGGTTTTGGACTTCGCGCCTCTACTGCTCGAGAAGACGCTCGAGCGGGAACTTTTCGCGCCAAAGATGGCGGCTTCTGCAATTTTTCTGCCGGATACCTCCGGCGGTAACAAGGCGCACCTCTACCAGATGGCAGAGCGGTAAGATCCTGTTCGTGACGCCAAGTTGTCGCGGGCGGGGAGGAGGGTGTCAGCACACCGCGCTCGCCCCCTTCTGCTCGGGTCCGGCGGCCACTGCTCAGTGGTGGCTCGAGCCGTAGGCCGGATCCCGGGGGTTTCTCGAGCGGCACTCCTCGCCCGTGAGTGAAAGGGGTTTGTTGGGTGTGGGGATTGTTATAGTTCGTGACGCCACCCACGGTTGTGGTGATTGCACCACCGCTGCTCTGGATGGGGATCCCGGGGATGGTGATGGGGAGCAGCCAGGTGTTGTGTTGCCCCTCCGTGGGTAGGGGTTGGTGATCCCGGGGCCCGGTGATGGTTTGTGAGGTGCGGGGCCTGGTGGGCGCAGGGACGCGGGGGCAGCGCTGTGCCTTGCGGCACTGTGGTACTCACTCAGCCTGAGACACGGACACAGTTTGTACGGTAAACCAAACGGCTGGTAGGACGGTCCCACAGACGGCTGCACCTGCACTCCCGGTAGGTGACGGTGATGTCCCTCTTCCTTGCACCTATGGTTGACTTGTGGTAGCGGTGGATTCCCTCCGGTTACCCGCTCCCTGACTACAATCTGGGCCGGAGGAGCTCTACACTTTGCCCGCAGGCGCTGGCCCTGAGAAACTGGTGCCTTGGCGGTGGCGGTGTCTCTCTGCTTCAGGTTGAGCTGTTGCCTTCAATCGGGACTTGGTTGTTGGGGGATCTACGTCCCCTTCACTGACGGATTCGGCAAATTTGGCGACTCCTAGCCTTGCCGGGGTCCGAGAGGCCCCTGCCCTGGTGCTGACTGTCCTTCGGAACACTGCTCCAGACCACCGGGCACACAGCCAACGGGGTCCTTCCAGGAACTTCCAAACGGTCCCACTCCAGACGGTCACCGCCGTCGCTGACCTTGCTGATCTGGCCCTACACAAAGCTGGACCCTTCAGGCTTTCCTTCCTTCTTGTCACCTCACTTGCTTTCCTCCTTTTCCACTTTTCTACTTTCACTACTTGTTTACTCCTTCACTTAGCTCCTCACTCAAGCTCCCCCTGAGCTAATCTGCCTGGTTTCTCCCGCCTCCAGAACTGTGACCTCCTCGGTGGGCGGAGCCAACCGCCTGGCCCACCCCCTGGTGTGGATCATCAGCCTCTGGAGGAAGGCAACAAGGATTTGTAGTTTAGCTGTGATGTGCCTACCTGGAGTGTGGGGTGTGGTGGTGTTGTGACCTGTGACCCCTGGCTTGCCCAGGGCGTCACACTAGAGTGCTGCTTCTAAACCAATGTCCCATGCTCCTAGTCTTATAGTCACCCTCCTGCATTTTCACTTTTTATCAGTGTGGCTCTGGTTCCATGGGTCAATCTCCTGCCTGCAATTTCTAATGGTTGGGAAGTCAGAAATTATGACACAAGCTCTCCTAGACTTGCATTGAAGGAGGCTCTCAAAGACTTGCATTTGAAGAGTGACCTCTGGCTCACTCTCCATGAAACACTGTGATCCGGCAGGTCACAACCTGCCTGAGGTTGATGGGATAAAAGGTGAAAATGGTGTAGGGTGAGTAAAACACTGGGAGCAGGGACCTTAGATTAAAAACATCACTCCAGTGGTGAAAAAAAGCCCATAGATGGGGTGCTTTAACTCCTTCACGACCATGAGCAGTAAAGTTAGGTCATATTTTTACGTGACTTAACGACCAGAGACGTAACTTTACTGTTTAAAATTAATTTCATTGCCATGACCATAGCAACGGCTTTCAAATGATGCACCCTGCTGTTTCTTACAGCAGGGGATCTTTGCTTGAACCCATTGATGATCATTGTGATTGGCTGTTCAAATCTAAACCGCCAATGACATCGATCGCAGTGTTATCGGCTAAAAAAATACCACAAACAGTGCGATCCGGTGACATCCAGCTATGAAGTGCTGCAGCAGCACCAGATCATAGCTGGAGACCAGCAGACACGGCGCCCCCACCCCCTGCAGCACTGATTGGAGCGATCGTGCTATGACGCGCAATCGCTCCAATCAGCGTGCAGTGGGGCGGTTTGACCTGACAGTGACCAGCCTCCCAAGGCTTGTGTTCTCCTGGAAAGCCCTTCCCCAGCATGTCTGCATCGTGTGCCCACTGGTACTTGTAGTACCACACCGCCACTGCTGCTGCTGTCTGATCGCCGCTCCTCTTGTAAGTATTGTGTGCTCCCGTGATCCCCCTACCCCCTGCCGATGTGTCCCCCTGCCCCCTACCAATGTGCGCCTCGATCTCTATTCTGCCCCAATTCTTCTGCTTCTGCTTCTCCGGTCTCCCCCTCGGCATCTGCTGTCCCTTTCCGACGACCCTACCTGCTTTCATCGTGTTGTCTGAGGTCTTCATTGGTCCGATCGCATCTGCCTTCACCATTGGGTCCTTCCTGGGTCCTCACACATGAGCCGTCCAACTTGGTGCCTGCTGCTCCTGTAATAAGCTGTCCATCTTGCTGCCTTATATTCCTCCTGCAGTTCCTCTGGTCAGTGATCCTCCTGCTAATCCTCTGTCCCCCTGAGTATAATCCTTTTTTTCTGTGTCCCCTGTCCCTTTTTACACCTCATCCGTCCATGCATCCCACCAAGAGCTGATCAGTGATGCACATAACGGATCTGCACCCGTGCTCAATTTTTGGCGGGACTTATTTTTTTTGTCCGTATGCCGCATTGTTTTTTGCACCTCATCCATGTGTGCATCCTGAGGCATACTCAGGAGGAAATGCACAATAGATTTTATGGTGCATTTTTTCCTGATCCCCTTGTGGAAAAAAAAAGCTACCTGGTTGAAGCAACAGTTTTGGGGTAAAAAAAAAATATTTTATTTTCACAGCTCAGCGTTATAAACTTCTGTGAATCCCCCAGGAGTTCAAAGTGCTTACCAAACATCTAGAAAAATTCTATGACTGCTCTAGTTTCCAAAATAGGGTCACTTGTAAGGGAGCTCAATTGTTTTAGCACCTCAGGGGGTCTCCAAGCACATCACGTCATCTAATCATTCCAACCAATTTTGCTGTCAAATGGCGCTACTTCTTTTCTGAACCCACTGTGCGCCCAAACAATTACTTTCCACCACATATGAGGTATCAGCTTACTCAGGAGAAATTGCACAAAACATTTTATGGTGCATTTTTTTCTGATACCCTTGTGAAAAAAAAGCTACCTGGTTGAAGTAACAGTTTTGTGGTAAAAAAATATATATATTTTCACGGCTCAAAGTTATAAACTTCTGTGAAGCCCCTGGGGGTTCAAAGGACTCCCCAAACAAATAGAAAAATTCCTTGAGGGGACTAGTTTCCAAAATGCGGTCACTTGTGGGAGAGATCCATTGTTTAGGCACCTCAGGGGGGCTCTAAACTTGACATGGCGTCCGCTAATGAGTCCAGCTGATTTTGAGGTAAAAAATTTGAATTGTGGTCCTTTTCTTCCCAGCCCCACCATGTGCCCAAATAATTGATTTTTACCACATATGAGGGATCTGTATACTCAGGAGAAATTGCACAATAAATGGTATGGTGCCTTTTCTCTTTTCTCTCTTGTGAAAATACTAACTTTTATGGCTAAAGTAACATTTTTGTGTAAAAAAGTAAAATTTTCATTTTTTCCTTCCACATTGCTTTAGTTCCTGTGAAGCACCTAAAGAATTAAGGAACTTCTTGGATGTGGTTTTGAGCAGTGTGAGGGGTGCAGATTTTAGAATGGTGTCATTTATAAGTATTTTCTGTCACCTCTGCCTCTTAAGCGGGCTTTACACGCTGCGACATCGCTAATGCGAACTCGTTGAGGTCACGAAATTCGTGACGCATATTCGGCCACATTAGCGATGCCGTTGCGTGTAACACCGATAAGCGATTTTGCATCGTTGCAAAAACGTGCAAAATCGCTAATCGGCGACACGGGGGTCCATTCTCAAATCTCGTTACTGCAGCAGTAACGAGGTTGTTCCTCGTTCCTGCGGCAGCACACATCGCTGCGTGTGACGCCGCAGGAACGAGGAAGCTCTCCTTACCTGCCTCCCGGCCGCTATGAGGAAGGAAGGAGGTGGGCGGGATGTTACGTCCCGCTCAGCTCCGCCCCTCCACTGCTATTGGGCGGCGGTTCAGTGACGTCGCTGTGACGCCCACGGACCGCCCCCTTAGAAAGGAGGCGGTTCGCCCGTTACAGCGACGTCGCCGGACAGGTAAGTATGTGTGACCGGTCTGGGCGATGTTGTGTGGCACGGGCAGCGATTTGCCCGTGTCGCGCAACAGATGGGGGCGGCTACCCATACTAGCGATATCAGGACCGATATCGCAGTGTGTAAAGTAGCCTTTAGAGTCACTTCAAATGTGATTTGGTTTTGTAAATTTTGTTGGAAAAATTGGAAATTGCTGATGAACTTTGAACCCTTCCAACTTTCTAACGAAAAAAAATTGTTTCGAAAATTGCGCTGGTGTAAAGTAGACAAGTGGGAAATGTTATTTAGTAACTATTTTGAGTGACATATCTCTTGGATTTATGGGCATAAAATTTCAAGGTTTGAAAATTGCAAAATTTTCTAAATTTTTGCTTATCTTCTGAAACTTTCACAAATAAATGCAAAAATATAGGCCTAAATTTACCACCATCATGAAGTACAATATGTCATGAAAAAACATTGTTGGAATCACCGGGATCTGTTGAAGCATTCTAGAGTAAAGTGGGCTTTACACGCTGCGACATCGCTAATGTGGAGTCGTTGGGGTCACGGAATTTGTGACGCACATCCGGCCGCATTAGCGATGCCGTTGCGTGTGACACCGATAAGCGATTTTGCATCGTTGCAAAAACGTGCAAAATCGCTAATCGGCGACACGGGGGTCCATTCTCAAAAATCGTTACTGCAGCAGTAACGAAGTTGTTCCTCGTTCCTGCGGCAGCACACATCGCTGCATGTGACGCCGCAGGAACGAGGAAGCTCCCCTTACCTGCCTCCCGGCCGCTATGCGGAAGGAAGGAGGTGGGCGGGATGTTACGTCCCGCTCATCTCCGCCCCTCCGCTGCTATTGGGTGGCGGTTCAGTGACGCTTCAGTGACGTCGCTGTGACGCCGCACGGACCGCCCCCATAGAAAGGAGGCGGTTCGCCCGTCACAGCGACGTCGCCGGACAGGTAAGTATGTGTGACGGCTGTTGTGCGACACGGGCAGCGATTTGCCCGTGTCGCGCAACAGATGGGGGCGGGTACCCACACTAGCGATATCGGGACCGATATCGCCGTGTGTAAAGTAGCCTTTATAACCTGTCAAAGTGACACTGGTCATAATTGCAAAAAATGGCCCGTCATTAGGGTGTTTTAGTGGCCAAGGGTGAAGGGGTTAAAGCTGCACTAGGTTGAGGTGGCAAATGTCATATTCTGTCTTCTTTAAATGATTTCTAAACTATTGCAACCAAGATACAAAGCAGACCAACCTGTAAATTTACTGTCATGATCCAGGCTGAGTTTTCCCTGCTGCTGGTTACACTCAGCTCTAGCCTGATAATGTCAGGTGTTAATTTCCCTTGCCTCGTTCTTGATCCCAGGACACTATATATTGCTTCTCAACCTATGGCTAAGTGCCAGTGATATTTCTGCCTTCCAGCTGGTATACTGGCTCTTTGGAGTGTTCCCGATCTCTCCTGCCTCCCTGCTACTGTGTCCTGACTTGTACCCTCCCCCGTTCTTCTGTTTGTCCCTGTCCCTGACTTCCCTCTCCTGTCTGTTGTTTGTGTTTCTCTCTCTCATACCTGATCTCCCGGGTTCTGACTCGGTTCTGTTTTCTGACTTGATATTGATCCTCCCTTTGCAAAGTCAACTTTCATGGCTAGACCCTGACTGTTTGACTACTCTATTGCCCCCTGGTGGCTTGTCTGTTAACTGCCTGCTGAAGTTACTGTACTTCAGCTGCCTTTCTGTTACAGTGTTTCTTTGTCTCTCCTTCACTACTCTGCTGCCACCTAGTGGGGATTACACTGTACTACGTCTTACTAGCCTTTGTACAGCATGACATTTACTAAACAAGCATACTAAATATTATGCTCAAAACATCACTGATACATTGATCAATGTTGCTTATGTTTGCTTAATCTTGAAATTATGTCTTTCAGGTAAGCAATGGAACTAGTGATAAGAGCACTACAGTGCTCGAGTGATCGTTACGCATATGGAGTGGGTTTGATGCTCTGAATGGCTCAATTTGAGCAATGAGTATAATAAAAGACAATGGGGAAGTCGAGTATTTCTCCGGCAGACCCTGCTAGAGGGCTGGATAGATTAGAAAAATACATGGATGAGATGCTTGGAGACGTCTCTGACACCCTGGTTGCAACGGGAAAGTAAAATATTTAATACAGTGGAACCTTGGATTACGAGCATAATTGGTTCCGTGAGTGTGCTCTTAAACCAAGTTACTCTTATATCAAAGCAAATTTACCCATAGGAAATAATTGAAACACAATTCATTCCAAAGCCCAAAAATATTTACTGTATTTATACAAACTTATTACAGTAATACAAATAATGTCCTGTATTCATATACAGTGCCTACAAGTAGTATTCAACCCCCTGCAGATTTAGCAGGTTTACACATTCGGAATTAACTTGGCATTGTAACATTTGGACTGTAGATCAGCTTAGAAGTGTGAAATGCACTACAGCAAAAAAGAATGTTATTTCTTTTTTTATTTTTTTTTTAAAATTGTGAAAAGTTTATTCAGAGGGTCATTTATTATTCAACCCCTCAAACCACAAGAATTCTGTTTGGTTCCCCTAAAGTATTAAGAAGTATTTCAGGCACAAAGAACAATGAGCTTCACATGTTTGGAATAATTATCTCTTTTTCCAGCCTTTTCTGACTAATTAAGACCCTCCCCAAACTTGTGAACAGCACTCATACTTGGTCAACATGGGAAAGATAAAGGAGCATTCCAAGGCCATCAGAGACAAGATCGTGGAGGGTCACAAGGCTGGCAAGGGGTACAAAACCCTTTCCAAGGAGTTGGGCCTACCTGTCTCCACTGTTGGGAGCATCATCCGGAAGTGGAAGGCTTATGGAACTACTGTTAGCCTTCCACGGCCTGGACAGCCTTTGAAAGTTTCCACCCGTGCCGAGGCCAGGCTTGTCCGAAGAGTCAAGGCTAACCCAAGGACAACAAGGAAGGAGCTCCGGGAAGATCTCATGGCAGTGGGGACATTGGTTTCAGTCAATACCATAAGTAACGTACTCCACCGCAATGGTCTCCGTTCCAGACGAGCCCGTAAGGTACCTTTACGTTCAAAGCGTCATGTCAAGGCTCGTCTACAGTTTGCTCATGATCACTTGGAGAACTCTGAGACAGACTGGTTCAAGGTTCTCTGGTCTGATGAGACCAAGATCGAGATCTTTGGTGCCAACCACACACGTGACGTTTGGAGACTGGATGGCACTGCATACGACCCCAAGAATACCATCCCTACAGTCAAGCATGGTGGTGGCAGCAACATGCTGTGGGGCTGTTTCTCAGCCAAGGGGCCTGGCCTTCTGGTCCGCATCCATGGGAAGATGGATAGCACGGCCTACCTGGAGATTTTGGCCAAGAACCTCCGCTCCTCCATCAAGGATCTTAAGATGGGTCGTCATTTCATCTTCCAACAAGACAATGACCCAAAGCACACAGCCAAGAAAACCAAGGCCTGGTTCAAGAGGGAAAAAATCAAGGTGTTGCAGTGGCCTAGTCAGTCTCCTGACCTTAACCCAATTGAAAACTTGTGGAAGGAGCTCAAGATTAAAGTCCACATGAGACACCCAAAGAACCTAGATAACTTGGAGAAGATCTGCATGGAGGAGTGGGCCAAGATAACTCCAGAGACCTGTGCCGGCCTGATCAGGTCTTATAAAAGACGATTATTAGCTGTAATTGCAAACAAGGGTTATTCCACAAAATATTAAAACTAGGGGTTGAATAATAACTGACCCACACTTTTATGTTGAAAATGTATTAAAATTTAACTGAGCAACATAACTTGTTGGTTTGTAAGATTTATGCATCTGTTAATAACTCCTGCTCTTGTTTGAAGTTTGCAGGCTCTAACTTATTTGCATCTTATCAAACCTGCTAAATCTGCAGGGGGTTGACTACTACTTGTAGGCACTGTAAAATTATTACAGTACACGAATACAAAATACTGTACTGTACTGTAAAAAACATATAAAGCAAATTAAACTGCACTTTAGCTTACAATAAAATTGTTGGTGTACGAGAGGTACAGTATAAGTAATGTGCTGTACTGGTTAGTAGAATGAAAGTAAAATACTGTATCCACAAATGTAAATTGATAGACATGCTATATAGTATATACTGTACAATGGTACACTGTATACAGTACATATGTACAGAAAGATACCTCCAGAGCGGGTCAGAGTGCGATGAAAGGACAGAACCGGAAGTGTGCTCGGTGAGTATTTGCTCTTCTTGCAAATCATTGCTCTTAAACCAAGTTAAAAATTTGTAAAAATCTTTGCTTGTCTTGCAAAACGCTCTCAAACCAAGTTACTTTTAAACCAAGGTTCCACTGTAATTAACCCTAGAACACATACTTGGGGCCTCGCAGACCTGCTAGGTCACTTGTTTTCTATGGTAGATTTCTATGGTTGCGCGTTTAGGGTTGCAAAAAAAAAGAGTGGGTCCCCCCATTTTTGATAACCAGCCAAGGTAAAGCAGACCTTTATGTTTATCATGTCCAAGTTCTTATGTCAGTCATTCTGGTATCTCCATGTATAATAATGTAAATGTAAATAAATTCACATATGTAGTCAACATTTGCATCATTACAATACTTTCTTGGTTCTATAGTTATATTTTTCTATTTTTTTATAGTTTCACAGAAAAATGTTCTGATAGATTCTATTGAATAGAAATGTCACCCATCTTGTGTCACATTCCAGGAGCATCTCTATAAATATATGTATACATGCTTGTATCACCTTGCAAGAAATGAGTGTGCAGTGAATGCTTCTAATTGTAGGGGAATCCAATCCCATTTCACAAGCACCTCAACAAAAACAGTGTGGGCACCGAATTTTCTACATTCAAATACTTTGAGGCATTTTTTATTTATTGCACTGACACATTGAATCAATACTCTGAATAAAATTATATTGATTTGTAATTCAACTGAAAATCATCATGGCCTAAACAGAACTTCAACTATCCAGACATTAAATAACTTAACTGCCTGATTCAGAAAGAAGAAATAACCGAGCACCGCTGATCTCTTAAGAGAGCTGCTATAAGAGCACACAGCATCGGCTTTCTCCAGGTGCACTTCCACAGGGAAAAGTCCAGATACAACCAGGTAAGATAGAAAGGCAGCACTCACCGGAGTTGAAGGCACGGTGCGTTTATTCTTGTTAACGGTGCTCTTACATGTGGTGGGACAGGTACAAAAGCGGAGAAGTGAGGGGAGCTAAGAAACGGCCCATCGTCCAACGTCTTAGCTCCCCTCACCTCCCCGCCTTTGTACCTGTCCCACCATATGTAAGAGCACCGTTACCAAGACTAAACGCACCGTGCCTTCAACTCCGATGAGTGCTGCCTTTCTGTCTTACCTGGTTGTAACTTAACTGCCTACATTACATACGGACAACACAAATTTTGTAATAAAATTTGCGCAAATACAGGAACATAACCTATTAGTTGTAAGATTAAGGCAAAATAGAATGTAAGTATGTATTTTAGGATTTAAAAGTCAAAAGTTCAAAAAATAAAGTGCTCCCAAAAGAAAAAATATTGTCATTACTAAAAAAAATTATTTAAGAAACTCACATACTTAAAAGTGAGTCTTTCCCTAGGGGACATCAAGACACTGGCTTTCTAATATGTCTCGATAGTTGATGTCTGAAACAGCTTACAATGTTGTTTGGCATTAGGTAAAGATCTTCTTGATAAGCTGTTAAGTGGTCAAGTAAAGTTTTAACAATGGCAACTGTACTAAAATTGTGAGTAGTTCCAAGTACTTAGTGTGTCTTTATTGGATAGTTTATTGGCATAAGCACCACAAATTGATGCAGTATATATGTCTGTCAGCTGTTTGTCAGGTATCCGTTTACTGTCATGGCAGCTTATGACAGCTTGAGCAAAGTCATCTTTCTGTCTTGCCTTACAATTATCAATTTTTGACTATATTTTAGTCTTCTTTTAGGTCATTCTGTTATTCAGCATTTGCTTATCTCCAACATTATTTTTTTATGACTGGCAAGTGAATTGTAAAATATATTGCTGCCTGATTTCACTGCTAAAAAAACAAAAAAAATATAAAAAAAATAGAATTAAAAAATATATATTTTCCAATGTAAAAAAAACTATAAAGAATTTAATAAATAAGATGTTAATACATTGTATTTCTATTCGTAATCCATTATTTATGGACAGAAAGGCTTTTTGAATTTTTCTTTCACCAGATATATAGGATTATCACCTTGAATTCATTGTAGAATGATTTACTCAATAGTAGATTAGAAAGTCTATTACATATTATGTAAAGATAGAACAATACAATAATGGCAATTTCTCTCTTAAAGCAATATTACTTGCAACTTCAAATACCTAAATTATACTTAAATTGGTTATTCACTTTCAAATATAATCAGCATTTTGTTTTTAAAAAATTGCATTATGCTCATCTTCCACAGTTCCACTGGTGAGTCTCTGCTACTGATTCTGGTATCTTACATTGGCTCTGAGTGGGGCACTCAGTCTACATTGGAATGCCCCGCTAAGAGCTACTGAGGTCATATATTGGCTGTCACGCTGTCAAGATGGCATCAGAGCCGCAGCCAATGCCACTTACCAAGACCAGCAGTGGACTCCGGTTAGTGTGTACAGTGCAGCTTGTTTTTTTTTAATTGGTTGGAGGGACAAATTATATTTTACAGGGGTAGACCCATTTTAATAACAATATAAGCATCCGACCCCTCATAGAAAGATCAACAAATCACTACAAAAAAACTTAAATTTTTCCTTGGAAAATATCCCCAAACAATAGCAAGAAGATCAAATACATGGCCTCCATTTGTTTTATGGAAATAATAGATAGAGAGCACTAGTTCGCTAAGATTTACATGGTACCGTATTTTCCGCTTTATAAGACGCACTTTTGTTCCCCCAAATTTTGAAGGAAAGTAGGGGGTGCATCTTATAAACCGAATATACAGGAGGGGTCTACATATATATATACTGCAGTGTCCGTTCTTGAGCGGTGCTGGGGGCAGGTGACAGCTGCGGGTGGCAGCGTTAGATCTCCTGCTCCCGCTCATATAATATGCACAGCCGCTGTCCAGCAGTGTGGTGCTGAAACTGCATCACGCTGAGGGGCTGGGGCAGCAGGGCATATTATATCTGCCTGTGCCCTCCTTTGATCGCACATGATCCCCCCTGTGTTAGATATGGCCCCCGTGCTGCTGCCCATAGTATAATAAAAAAAGCTTTACTCACCTCCTCCAGCGCTGATCTTCGTCTCCTGCTGCTGTTGTCTGTGATAAGGCACGTAGAGATGATATCACTCTGCCGTGATGATCACATGACCGGCAGCAAGAACCAGGAAGTGGAGGAGGGAGGACTCGGAGCTCAACTGCGAGGAGGGAGACACAGGAATTACAGCACTGAGAAGGTAAGGAAAGAGTGTTTAATTTTATTATGGGCAGCAGCATGGGGGGCATATCTAACACAGGGGAGATGTGCCATCTATAGTGGCTATGGGCAGCACACATGGGGGCCATATCTAGCACAGGGGAGGTGTGCCATCTATAGTGGCCATGGGCAGCACACATGGGGGCCATATCTAACAGGGGAGGTGTGTCATCTATAGTAGCCATGGGCAGCACACATGGGGGCCAAATCAAACACAGGGGAGGTGTGCCATCCATAGGGGCCATGGGCAGCACAGGGGGACGTGTCCCAGCACAAAGGGGCTATATTCAATATAAGGGGGCCATATCCAGATTAAGGGGGGTTAATTTTAGGATGGGGCTATGAGGGACATATACCCTATATGATTTGTTAGACGGACACTGGCATTATAAGATGGACCCCATTTAACATTAAAAAAAATAAATTCTCTTTTCCTTCACCAAATTTGGGGGTGCATTTTATAATCAGGTGCGTCTTATAAAGCAAAAAATACGGTAATTTTTGGCATGTTGCCCTTTCTTTCTTTCATTCAGTCAAATTTTTCAAATAAGTACAAAGGACTTTTCTATTACAAAAAATGTTTTTTTGAACCTTTCTCCAGTACATTTGAAGCAACAGCTGCAAGATGGTCACCAGACACTAGATTGAAAGGAGATATGTATCACAGAAGTGGTTATCCTACAGTGCTGGCCAAAAGTATTGGCACCCCTGCAATTCAGTCAGATAATACTCAGTTTCTTCTTGAAAATGATTGCAATCACAAATTCTTTGGTATTATTATCTTGATTTAATTTGTCTTCAATAAAAAAAAAAAAAATTGTCATAAAGCCAAATTGGATATAATTCCACACCAAACTTAAAAAAGGGGGTGGACAAAAGTATTGGCACTGTTTGAAAAATCATGTGATGCTTCTCTAATTTGTGTAATTAACAGCACCTGTAACTTACCTGTGGCACCTAACAGGTGTTGGAAATAACTAAATCACACTTGCAGCCAGTTGACATGGATTAAAGTTGACTCAACCTCTGTCTTGTGTCCTTGTGTGTACCACATTGAGCATGGAGAAAAGAAAGAAGACCAAAGAACTGTCTGAGGATTTGAGAATCCAAATTGTGAGGAAGCATGAGCAACCTCAAAGCTACAAGTCCATTTCCAAAGCCCTGAAAGTTCTTGTGTCTACGGTGCGCAGTGTCATCAAGAAGTTTAAAGACCATGGCACTGTGGCTAACCTCCCTAGATGTGGAAGGAAAAAAAAAATTGACGAGAGATTTCAACGCAAGATTGTGCGGATGGTGGATAAAAAACTCAACTAACATCTAAACAAGTTCAAGCTGCCCTGCAGTCCGAGGTTACAACAGTGTTAACCCGTACTATTCTTCGGCATCTGAATGAAAAGGGACTGTATGGTAGGCTACCCAGGAAGACCCCACTTCTTACCCCCAGACATAAAATAGCCAGGCTGGAGTTTGCCAAAACTTACCTGAGAAAGCCTAAAATGTTTTGGAAGAATGTTCTCTGGTTAGATGAGACAAATATAGAGCTTTTTGGGAAAAGCCATCAACATAGAGTTTACAGGAAAAAAAAGAGGCATTCAAAGAAAAGAACATGGTCCCTACAGTCAAACATGGTGGAGGTTCCCTGATATTTTGGGGTTGCTTTGCTGCCTCTGGCACTGGACTGCTTGACCGTGTGCATGGCATTATGAAGTCTGAAGACTACCAACAAATTTTGCAGCATAATGTAGGGCCCAGTGGGAGAAAGCTGAGTCTTCCTCAGAGGTCATGGGTCTTCCAGCAGGACAATGACCCAAAACACACTTCAAAAAGCACTAGAAAATGGTTTGAGAGAAAGCACTGGAGACTACTAAAGTGGCCAGCAATGAGTCCAGACCTGAATCCCATAGAACACCTGTGGAGAGATCTCAAAATGGCAGTTTGGAGAAGGCAACCTTCAAATCTCAGGGACCTGGAGAAGTTTGCCAAAGAAGAATTGTCTAAAATTCCAGCAGAGCATTGTAAGAAACTCATTGATGGTTACCGGAAGCGGTTATTCGCAGATATTTTGGCTAAAGGTTGTGCAACCAAGTATTAAGCTAAGGGTGCCAATATTTTTGTCTGGCCCATTTTTGGAGATTTGTGTGAAATGATCAATGATTTGATTTTTGTTTCATTCTCTTTTGTGTTTTTTCATTGCAAGCAAAATAAATGAAGATAATACCAAAGAATTTGTGATTGCAATCATTTTCAAGAAGAAACTGAGTATTATCTGACAGAATTGCAGGGGTGCCAATGCTTTTGGCCAGCACTGTATGTAATGTAAGCCTAGAAGCTAGCTCCAGTACGTATAGTACTGAGAGTGCTAATAGGGCTGACAAGAACCACGTTCACAGGCAGACAGAGAGATGGGATTGGCTACTCACATAAGATGGACATTAAAAAGTCTAGGTGATTCATTAGCGGTTTGTGTGTGGAGATAAGATATCCTCCTATGTGAAGTATCAATGTTTGTACTTGTGTAGTGAACTAATATTGTAGTTCCTTTGTTAGGACAGTGTATTCTGTTGTCCTGCAAAGAAAGCCCATTTAATTTTCTTCTTTTTCTGGCTTTCTTTATGGAATCTTAAAAAAGCAGCCTGGATTATTTTTTTTGTTTAAAGTCATCTTCCATGCCTATCTCAACACAGCCAAGTGAGCCAAGCCATATCTCCTCACATCAAAACTCAGTAGTTCTTAACCATTTAAACAAAACCAATCTGCTCTTTAAAGTGGACTTTTCACTCAAATGTCATATGTGCCGCCACGATCACAGCCAGGGCATCTGCTTTCCTGACATCCGAGCCCTGTCTGGAGCTTTTCAATACATTAGATGAGAAGATGACAATAATAAAAAGTAATGTCCAATAAAGAGACTAACTAAAAAAGTAAAACAATTAAAAAAATTTAAAATAATTAAAAAAATAAATGAAAAAAATATTATTTCAAAATAAATGTATAGTTATGTAAAAAATAAATAAAGAAAAGTACACATGATTGGTATGACTGCATCTGTAACAACCCAATCTATAAAGTGGCAAAAAACTGTTTTCTCGACATATCGCCAAAAAGTGCAATAAAACGAGATCAATAAGTTGCATTACATAAATATGGTATCACTGAACACATCATCTTGTCCTACAAATAAGCAGCAAAACAGCTCTGTCAGCTGAGAAGTAAAAATGTTATAGCTCTCAGTATACAGGAATGCAAAAATAATTATTTTTTTCTATAAATAACTTTTTATGGTGTAAAAGTGTCAGAACATAAAAAACACTATAAATTGGGTATCGATGTAATCGTACTAAGCTGTAGAATAAAACTGTTTTATCTCTTTTCTGATAAAGTAAACGGTGTTTAAAAAAATCAATTCCTGAATTGCTGTTTCTTCTCTATTCTGCCTCAAAAAAAGCAGAACAGAAAGTAAAAATGTTATTTGGTCCAAAATAAACTCCTACTCAACATGTAATAGCAAGCCCTGAAATGGTTCTGTCGGCAGAAAAATAAAAACCTATAGCCTTCAAAATTTGGTGACCCCCACAAATCATTCCAGCAAAATCTGAAGTTCAATATGGCGCGCCTTGCCTTCTCAGCTTTGCACTGTACCTCAAAAGTAGTCCCTGATTACATGGGGGTACAGACGTACTCAAGAAAAATTACACAGAAAACTGTCCATTATTTTCTTATTAGCCCTTATAAAAATTAAAACTTGGGGCTAAAACAATATTTTAGGGAAAAAAAATGTAATTATTCTTTCTTCCCCATCCAATGGTATCAAATTCAGTGACACACTTATGATGACAATATGATCACTGCACCACTAGATGAATTAATTGAGGGGTGTAGTCTGTAAAACTGGGTCACTTGTGGGGTATACTTTTCTGGGATGTCTGGGGCTCTGATCATTCCAATAAAATCTGCACTTAGATATGACACTCCTTCTCTTCTGAGCCTTGTCGTACACCCAAACAGAAGTTTCCTATCACATATGGGGTATCAAAGTACTCAGTAGAAATTTCATATCAAATTCTATAGTGCAATTTCTCCTGTTACCCTTGTGAAAATTAAAAAAGCAACATGTTTGTGGGGAAAAATGTATTTTTTAATATTTACAATTTAAAGTTATAAAATTCTGTGAAGCACCTGGGGGGTTCAAGGTGCTCACCAAATATCTTGATAAATTCTTTAAGTGGTCTAGTTTCCAAAATTGGGTCACATGTTGGGGGTTTCTCTTGTTTAAGCTCATCAGGGGTTCTGTTACGGGGGGACCGGCAGATTAGGACCAGGGGGTATATATCCTAATCGCCAGTCGGGGCCCACCGTGCTCCCGATGACAAAGGAGCTGCTGGCACCTGAGGGTTAGGCGGAGACTATAGAGCTGGATGGCTCTGAGATAACCCAGGAACTCTGGGAACCGGTCACGTGTGTTGGGACACGTCAGACTGGACGACAACCCGAATAGCGTTTTGGTGCACCTAGCGCTACACCAACCACGTGTGCAGGAAACACGTCAGGCCAGGTGGTAACCAGGTAGCATTGACCGGAAGACCGCCACGAAAGCGCCCTGTCAGCCACGTGTGTAGGACACGTCATGCCGAGCGGTCTTCCGATTAGCGTTTCTGGCCACCTCTCCACTAGCCACTTGTGTGTAGGACACGTCAGGCCAGATGGGTACACCAGTAGCGTTGACCGGGAAGCCGAGGAGGATAAGGAACACCCTGTTAACTCCACAGGGGTCCTGGGGTACGCTGTCCGTGCGCGTAGGGGACACAACCGGACAGGTGGCGCAGCAGGTGCGTTGTCCGTGTGCGTAGGGGGCACAATCGGACAGGTGACGCAGCAGGTGCGTTGTCCGTGTGCGTAGGGAGCACAATTGGACAGGTGGCGCAGCAGGTGCGTTGTCCGTGTGCGTAGGGAGCACAATCGGACAGGAAGCACAGCAGCCGCAGCCCAGTTAACACCACTGGGCTGCTATAGTAAGACTGCAACGGCAGGAGGGAAGCACGGTGCCTGACCCTGATGTGCCGAGCCACGAATCTTGGCGTGACAGGCACCGTTCGCCTAACCCTACCTACCGCTTCCCAACATAGGCTTATGCCGCAATGAGGCTTTAACACGGAGGTGTGCTCTGACTGAGCAAAAGTGAAGACTGCGCACCTCCATGTTGTCTCCAGCCCCTTTTATAACCTGGGTCCGCCCCAAACCCAGGGTTGAACCACCAAGGTCCAATAGCAGAGTTCCATGTCATCAGTGACGTCACATGCGACCTATCCGGAACCGCCACGTCATTGATGACCTCATGGCAGCCACGCCCCAAACACTTCACCAGTCATCGTCTGACGACCAATACTGAGGTGCCAGATCATAGGGGCGGGCCTCTGCGTCATCAGGACACCTGACACCCTCTGCCCTATCAGGGCCTGCTACCTCACGGACATGCTCAGTGAGGTCCTTACCGGACCTAGCCTCTGATGCACTAAGTGCCTGAGCATGCTCAGTAGCCTGAGCCACAGCCTTAGAAAGCAGACTATCAGTTTGAGCATGCTCAGTAGGCACATCCCAGAACTTAGACACAGCACGAAGTCCAAGTACCTGTGCAAAGAGGCTGTTAGGGTTAATTGTGGGAGCATGCTCAGTAGCCTTAACTGAGGACTTAGTCTCAGACATAACACAAACAGGCTGAGCATGCTCACTAGGCAAAACACCGGGCTTAAACTCTGGCTGGGGTAAATCGGCGCACGCATGCGCACTAGCCGCCTCTCCACACTTAGACATGGTGGAAGGAACAGCCAACTGGACGACCCGAGGCACGGCCAAGAACGGCAGCCGGCGCCTGGGCGCAACAGGAACCGCAGCAGGCTGCTTGCGGCTATGGCGGCGCCGGTTCGTAACAGGTTCTCTAAATGCGACAAGACATCCGCTAACGATTCAATCCAATTTTACTCCTTGAAAGTCAAATGGACCTCCTTGTCTTCCAAGGCCTGTGATGTGCACCAAAACATTGGTTTTCCACAACATATGGGATATCGGCATACTCAGGAGAAATTGTAAATCAAATTGTATCATGCATTTTTTCCCAGCAACCTTGTGAAAATTAAAGATTTGGGGTTAAAGGAACATTTTATGGTAAAAATGTATTTTTTCATTTTCACAGCTCATTGTTATAAAATTCTGTGAAGCACCTGGGTGTTCAAGGTACTCACCAAATATCTACATAAATTTCTTGAGGGGTCTAGGATCCAAAATTGGGTAACTTCTGCAGGGGTACGTTTTCTCTTGGACTAAAGTAACATTTTTGTGTGAAAAAGCTTCATTTTTTTCCAGTTTTCATTTTTTTCCACATTGCTTTACTTCCTGTGAAGCACATAAAGGGTTAATAAACTTTTTTATATGGTTTTCAGCACTTTGAGTGGTACAGTTTTTAGAATGTTGTCACTTTGGGGTATTTTCTGTCACCCAGGTCCTTCAAAGTCAGTTCAAATTTAATATGGTCCCTAAAAAATAGTTTTGTAAATTTTGTTGGAAAAATGAGAAATTGCTGATAAACTTTTAACCCTTCTAACCTCCTAACAAAAAAAAAGGATGTTTCAAAAATTGTGCTGAAGTAAAGTAGACATGTGGGAAATGTTATTTATTAGCTATTTTGAGTGACATACAGTAACTCTCTGGTTTAAGGGCATACAACTTCAAAGTTTGAAAATTCGAAAATTTTCATAAAATTTCTGAAAAGAGAAAAAAATATCATCCTAAGTTTACAACTATTATAAAGTACAATATGTCATGAAAAACAGTCACAGAATCACTGGGATCTGTTTAACCTTTCCTGAGTTATTAACTGTGACACTGTTATTATAAAGTGACACTGGTCAGTATTGAAAAAATTGGCCTGGTCAAGAAGATGAAAACAGGCTGAGCGGTGAAGGGATTAATGAGTTACTTTTTAAGTGCAAGTAGGCGTTATCAGATAGCTTTCAATTGGTGTATGAAATTCTTCTCCCTGTATAATCCTGATAAATCATAAGCAAGCAGCAACACCAAGCAGAAAAAGAATGCATCCACACTTAAGCTTAGGGCAAGTTTCTCAGTATATGAGATGTATGACATACAGCTGTCATGGCTCGACACCGGGGCTCAATTCAGTTGTTTTGCTGGTTTACTTTTCTGTTGCATCACAACCTGTTTTGTCTCTGTCCTAATGCTGATGGTTCTTTTGTGTTTCCTTTACTTTTTTATTTCTATTCAAGTATTTTCCCTTCCTCGTTTGATTTTTCCTGTCACATCTTGGAAAAGGCTATTTTTACTCATCATGTACGTGCCTTCATTAAAAGCTATATTCCTGGATAGATGAATGTTCGGAGTCTCAGATTTTCAGTTAAGGATTATCTTGCAAAATAATCACTTTTGCTTTTTCGTGTGGTTTGTTTGTGTGTTTCCCTTCCCAACATTCTTCCCTTTCTTCTACGTATGGGATTCGGGGGGTTTCCCCATATGCTGTAAGTCTTTTGAGTTTCCTTCATTTTCCTCTGTCTCCTGTTCGATTGTGCTAACACATTTTTAGCAATGTGTCTCACCATCTGCCTGTGTGCACATCATTTATATTAATTGTTGTTTTGTTTACAGTTGAGGGTGCAATTATGGTCACTCACTCAGGGTCAGACGACGTTGAGTGGGGGCGCCAATTTGTAATCTTAGGTTGCCAACCTCTACAGTCAAGATTGACTAGATACCTATTGATTACTGTTCATCTCTCCTGATTTGTTCATCCCCGTGTGAGAGGTGAGACTCAGTCATAACAACAGCCCTGATTTCCTGGTCTAACCTCCAGCATGATTTGAAAACACAAATGACTAACACCTACTGGATGTTACCTTGGGGGAAAGGACAGAAGTGATAATACCCACTTGGATAGCCACTGCAGGCTATCAAAGATGGATAACTTCCTAGGTAAGGAGCGTGCTCACAAGCTCTTTGGATCACTCAATCCGGTCAACTTTTGTGCTCCTCCAAGTCAGCAGGCACTCTTCAGGCCGGTTACTCAAGCATTTCACCAACTCAAACTGTCAATCATTTAGATGTGCAATGCTTTCTGGCAAACAAGAAGCCAAAATGCAGAGAAGCAGTGTGCTATCAGTCAAAAAACACAATATAACCCCTTTAAATGGAAAACTGAACTTCAAACCCTAATGAACATTAAACAATGACATTGACAATTCTTTTTCAGCCTAATAAAAAACTTCCACTGCACATCCCATTAATCAACTAAAGCACTTGGTACTAGACTTCTGCAGAAATAGTCATCTTCCTCTATCTCATGCTGGAGAGGGAACTGTTACTTAACATTCTATGGGACTATCTAATGTTACTTTCTATGTAAAGTCAGTAATAATATTCTTAGGTGCTTCAGCAAATTGCAAATCTCTACTCAACCTTGCCATAACACTGTTCCTAACTGGTTTTGAATCTCACCACAGGTTGTAGGCCCATAGCTGCATGTTTAGCAATGACTTTTAATTAGTTATCACTAAATATTGGAAAAAGCCAGACCAAACACACATATAGGAGGTGCTCCATGTCATAAGCACTACATGTAATTTTGAAAAAAATATACTGTACACAACAGTAAGCTTTAGCAATAAGCAACAAATGCAAGCTTATACCAAATATTCTTGTTTTCACAAAAATTGCGAAACCTGGACTGTCTATTTTTCTTCTCTTAAACATGTCCTTTCACTAAATTTTTTATGTTGAACTGGACAAACAATGTAATAGACGATGCAGAGAAGAACATTTTTGCTTTGTTTCTTAAAGAGAACCTGTCAGCAGGATTTAGCACTATTAAATACATGGTCATAATAGGCTGTGATACTGATTAAAGCTATTCCTTCCTGCAGTGAAGAAATACAATCTTTGGATACTGAATAATCTTCCTCTGAAGAGTTTATGAAAATGTCATCCATGCATCGCTTGTTCATCGGGGTGGGACTTCTTCGAGTCACTGATTATTCGGTGACCTGCCTCCTTTTTGAAATTCCACACAGTCACCATGATTGCAATGGGTAGCGCATGTGCAGTGTGATTCTGCGTGCAGTCTGCAGGTCTTCAATAAATTGATGCCAATGCGGCACATGCACAGACCAAGATTTCAACTCAATGATCTCTTCATTAAGCCGAAATTTTGATCTGAGCATGAATTACCACAACACCAAGTTATTCAACACTATACGCAGTGTGAATTTCCAGACTGTCATCAATAAAATTGATGCTGGATGTTTAGCCTCATACAGTAATTAAATACCCCCATTTTTCCTGTAATAATGTCTCCCTCCTGGGGCTGTATGACCTCTATCCTGGCCCCTTTCTATAATAATATCATCCGGGGCCCCTATGTCCCCCGTCCTGGCCCCTTTCTGTAATAATGTCATCATTCTTGGCACTTCCTGTAATGTCCCTCATCCTGATCCCCATATGTTCCCCATCCTGGTCCCCATATGGCCCTCATTCTAGTCCTCATATGCCTCCCTTCTTGGTCACCATGTCTCCCATCCTAGTCAGTACAGCACCAAATCAGCATCTCTTGGCAAAAAAAATGCACAAGAACAGCTCTGACGCTGTTTCAATGCGGGTTTCTGCCAGGAGAAGCAAATTTGATGCAGAAATCTGATGCAGACATTTCAGCAAGAAATTTGCATCTCTTGGTAGAAAACCGATTCGAAACAGCATCAAAACCGTTTTTTTGCATTTTTATGTCAAGAGATGAAGATTTGGTGCTTACATTTATTCACCATACTCCTGCACCAAATCTGTATTTCCTGGCAAAAAATCGTATCAAAACCGCATGCGTTATGATGCTTGGGTATCCCCAGCCTGAGAATACCAGCCCCCAGCCGTCGGCTTTATCATGGCTGGGTATCAAAATTGAGGGGGAAAAACACGCCATTTTTTAAAATTATTTATTTAAATAATTAAAAGAACACACACATGGGATCCGTCTTATTTTGATACAAAGCCAAGATAACCACATGGCTGGGGGCTGCAGCCTTTAGCCATGTACCCTATCTGTGCCGGGTGTCATAATATGTGGGGACCCAGCACTAATTTATTTATTTTGACACCGCAATAGACACATACACAGTGCCTGTCATTCCAATCAGTCAGACATGCTGTCACATAGGGTGGGGGCATGGTCTTACTGCAACCAGTTAAAGAAAATCCGAGAAATGTATTCAATATGATAAAGTCCAGAAGTAAAGTGAAAATAAAATGCATTTATGCATTGATTAAGGACTACACAGGTCATAAATGTGTTGCCTTTAGCCACTCTGTATACCAATGTGCTTCACTGTGCTTTTCACTTTGTGTCTGGATTTTATAATATTGAATAAACTCCTTGGATTTTACACTTGGAACTAGTGCTGTTTTTTCTTCTTTTCATAGAAAAAGGTATGATCAGATTGAGGTATCCTACTGTAGTGCTTAATCGCATTGAAAATTGGAATATTAGTCTCATTCTGTGAATAATAATGCAAATATTCAAGTGATACTTATGGAACTGCTGTGCCTACATAGTCAGCCTGACTATTGATTGATCTGTGATATACTGCAGTCGCAGTACCTTAATAACAATTTTTTTTTTTTATTCTTGGAAAAACTGAAAAGAGGACAATATTTGTTAGGGCCAGGTGGACGGGCAGACCCAGGAGGTGGATCCACTGGGCCGAACTCCTTGATGATGGTAAGGGGTCCGGTAGCTGGAGCACTACGGGTAGCAGGACAGTCCGTGTACAAGAGGAGAATGCAGAAGTCCCTGGGACCACGGAGTCACTGATGGTAGTCCAGGTGACGGAGCTCAGGTTCGGAGGCCAAGATGTTGTCAGGCGGAGTCCGGAACCGATGGAGCGAGCAGACGGGTCACCGCAGGGATCAGAGATGGAACGGACTGTCAGGATGGCAGATAGTCAGCGTGCGGGGTTCGGGATTCTGCAGGACCGGATGGCGAAGCAGGATCGGCTCTAGAAGAGAGAGAGGTGAGTATCTCACAGGAACACAAGGAGACCTGACTCCTAGCTTGGGAAACACGAAGAACAGGCCCCGCCCACTTGGACACTTAACCCCTTTATACCCTGTACCTGTGTGCCCAATTTCCTGTTAGTGGACGCTGGCCCTTTAAGAAAGGGTCAATGACCGCGCGCGCGCCCTAATGCGCATGCGCGAGGCCCGGGTGCCAGAAGCCAGGGCAGGGAGCGGTGAGGAGGAAGCAGCAGAGGCGGGCTGGGGCTGAGAAGCCGACGGGCGCCGGGAGCGGGGACCAGGGCGCCTGGGAACCGCAAGCAATGGAGGCTGGAGACCGGGGAGCGGCGGAGACCGGACAGAAGAACCGGGGAGCGACGCAGGGAAGCCGGAGAGCGTGGCAGGTGAGCCGGGGAACAGGGCAGGGGACCCGGGGAGCGTGACAGTACCCCCCCCCACGCCCCCCTCCCCGCAACCGGGACAGGAAGGCACGGATCAAAGGAGTACCCACATTCTCCCGGGGTTCCCAGGACCTATCCTCAGGACCATAGCCTGCCCAGTCCACCAGGAAGAACTGTCGGCCCCGTACAGTTTTCATGGCCACGATATCCCTTACCGCATAGATGTCGTCATCGGCAATAGGAGGAGGAGCCGAACTGGCAGCAGCGGAGAAGGGACCAAGGACAACCGGCTTGAGCAGGGAGACGTGGAAGGAGTTGGGTATCTTCATCGTGGCCGGGAGCTGCAGCTTGTAGGAGACCTCATTGATCTTGCCGAGGACTTTAAATGGGCCGATGTAGCGAGGTCCCAGCTTGTAGGATGGTAGCTTCAATCGGACGTACTTGGAAGCAAGCCAGACGAGATCTCCTGGAGAGAAACACGGAGGGTCCAGACGCCTCTTGTCTGCGTGTCTTTTCATCCGCAGGGAAGCACGTCCAAGGGACGCCTTAACAGAGTCCCAAATGGTTGCAAAGTCACGGGCTACAGCATCAGCAGCAGGGACATCCGAGGAAGAGGATACAGGTAATGGGACGGAAGGCTGAAGTCCGTAAACGACATGGAAGGGAGAGCTGGAGGAGGACTCACTGACGTGGTGGTTATGGGAGAATTCAGATCAAGGAAGAAGCGTGGACCAGTCGTCATGATGGGCGTTGACGTAGTGACGTAAGAAGGAGGTCAAGATCTGATTGACCCATTCCACTTGGCCGTTCGACTGAGGATGGTAGGCTGAAGAAAAGTCCAGAGTCACTCCCATATGTTTGCAGAGAGCCCTCCAGAAGCGGGAGGTGAACTGAGTTCCTCTGTCGGACACAATGTGTGATGGAAAGCCATGCAAGCGGAAGATGTGTTGTACATAGGCATCAGCGAGTTCCTGGGCAGAGGGCAGTCCAGCCATAGGGACGAAATGAGCCATTTTAGAGAACCGATCCACCACGACCCATATGACTGTGTGTCCGGAGGACAATGGCAAGTCCGTAATAAAGTCCATCACAATGTGTTGCCACGGTACTGAGGGTATAGGCAGAGGCAGAAGACGGCCATATGGCAGATGTTTGGGCGTCTTATTCCTGGCACAAGAGGAGCAGGCTGAGACAAAAGAAGCGACGTCCGTGCGAAGGGATGGCCACCAGTAATGACGTACAATCGTACTCCATGTTCTCTTCTGACCAGCATGACCGGCTATTTTCGAGGCATGGCCCCAGTGTAGCACTTTTTGCCTGTCAGTCTCAGAGACATAGGTCTTCCCGGGCGGTATTTGGGCCAGAGTGACAGGAGTCACCGGAATGATCTTACTAGGGCAAATGATGGGCTGGGATGTCTCCTCCTCCTGCTCCATGGGCATGAAAGACCTGGACAAGGCATCTGCGCGTACATTCTTGTCCGCGGGTCGGAAATGGAGCTGGAAATCAAATCTGGCAAAGAACAAGGACCACCTGGCTTGCCGTGGGTTCAGTCGCTGAGCAGAACGCAGGTATTCCAGGTTCTTGTGGTCCGTGTAAATAATAACGGGGTACACTGCTCCTTCCAGAAGGTAGCGCCATTCCTCCAGAGCCAGTTTGACTGCCAATAGTTCTCGGTCACCGATGGTGTAGTTGCGTTCAGGCGCTGAGAAGCTCTTGGAGAAGAAACCGTAAGTCACCATCTTCCCGGAGGAGGACTTCTGCATGAGCACTTCTCCAGCTACCGAGGAGGAGGCATCCACCTCCAAGGTGAACTGTCGGTTTAACTCCGGACGGTGGAGCACAGGAGAGGAGGCAAATGCCCGCTTCAGAGAGCCAAACGCGGCGTCGGCCGCAGGTGACCAGTCCTTTGGATTAGCCCCCTTCTTGGTCAAGGCGGAGAGAGGAGCAGTCAGAGCAGAGAAGTGAGGGATGAACTGGCGGTAATAGTTGGCGAATCCCAGAAAGCGTTGGATTGCCTTCAGTCCAGAAGGAGGGGGCCAGTTGAGAATGGATGAGACCTCCTTCGGATCCATCTGCAGTCCGGTATCGGAGATGACGTAACCCAGGAAGGGAAGAGAAGACTGCTCGAAGACACACTTCTCGTACTTGGCGTACAGACGATTCTCCCTCAATCGTCGTAGTACCAGCTGCACGTTCTCTCTGTGGGTCTGGAGGTCCGGAGAAAAGACCAGGATGTCATCGAGATACACCACCACACAGATGTAAAGAAGGTCCCGGAACACGTCGTTCACCAATTCCTGAAAGACTGCTGGTGCGTTACACAGGCCGAAGGGCATCACACAGTATTCATAGTGCCCATCGCGAGGATTGAACGCGGTCTTCCATTCGTCCCCCGAGCGGATGCGGACCAGGTTGTAGGCACCCCGAAGATCCAACTTGGTGAACACACGAGCTCCTCTAAGCCGATCAAACAATTCGGGGATGAGCGGCAGAGGGTACTTGTTTTTCACGGTGATTTGGTTTAATCCCCGGTAGTCTATGCAAGGACGTAGGTCACCTTCTTTCTTCTTAACGAAGAAGAAGCCTGCTCCAGCAGGAGAGGAGGATCTCCGAATGAATCCCCTTGCCAGGCTCTCTGTGATGTAAGTAGACATGGCCCTTGTTTCGGCTGGAGACAGCGGATATATCCGTCCTCGAGGTGGTGTAGTTCCCGGGAGCAGGTCGATGGCACAATCGTAAGGACGATGTGGCGGAAGTACCTCTGATTCCTTTTTGTCGAAGACATCCGCGAAGGACCAATAGGCCGAGGGCAGTCCCGGTAGGGACTCTGGAACCGGAGGTCGTCGGATGGGTTGTATGGTCTTCAGACACTTCTCGTGGCAAGAGGAGCCCCATCGGGTGATTTCACCAGTACCCCAGCTGACTGATGGTTCGTGTGTCCGTAACCAGGGAAGTCCCAGCAGGATTTGATGGGACATGTGTGGAAGGACGTAGAGAGCGATGTTCTCGGTGTGCAGGGCACCGATACGCAGTTCGACCGGCCTGGTGATCCACGAGATGGTGTCAGAGAGGGGTCTCCCATCCACAGAGGCAATCACGAGGGGTTTGTCGAGTGGAGTAACAGGCACCTGGAACTTGTCCACCGTGGCCTGCTGGATGAAATTGCCTGCTGCCCCAGAATTGAGGTACGCCTCAGCCGTGAACCGCGTCTCTCCCGTTGTCACTTGCACAGTCCAGGTAACCGGGTCTGAGAGAGTCCCAGCACCTAGGGTGGCCTCTCCTACCAACCCTAGGCTTTGGAGTTTCCCGGCCTCTCTGGACAGGAGCGTAGCAGGTGTGTGCCCTCTCCGCAGTAGAAGCAGAGGCCCTTGGCAAGCCGCTCTGCTCGGCGTTGTTCAGACTGCCGCACACGGTCGATCTGCATGGGCTCGTGGATGGAGACACCAGATGCCGTTGACTGAAGTACGGCGGGCTTCTGCGGAGGAGAGGAATGCCGTACCGGACGTCTCTCACGGGACACCTCTTTGGATCGCTCCTGAAAGCGAATGTCCACTCGAGTCGCTAGGGTAATCAGGGCATCCAGGGTGGACGGTACGTCACGACCAGCCAGCTCATCTTTAATTCGACCCGAGAGTCCTTCCCAGAAGGCGGCGGTTAGAGCCTCGTTGTTCCACCCGAGTTCCGAAGCCAAGGTGCGAAAACGTATGGCGTATTGACCCACCGTCAGAGTCCCCTGACGTAACCGGAGAAGAGATGAGGCAGACGCGGAGGCGCGTCCGGGCTCGTCAAAGGTGCCACGAAATGCCTGCAGGAACTCCTGGATGTTCGTGGTCACAGGATCCTCCTTTTCCCACAAGGGGTTCATCCACGCCAGTTCCTCACCCTCTAGATGGGACATGATGAACGCGACCTTGGCTTGGTCGGAGGCAAACAAATGCGGCAGCTGCGTGAAATGGAGGGAGCATTGGTTTATGAATCCCCTGCAGGTCTTGGGATCTCCGGCGTACCGGGGTGGTGAGGCCAAACGAAGTCTGGAAGCATCCGAAGAGGCTGCCACGGGGGCTGGAGCCGTGGATTGTCTAGTGGAAGCCCGAGATGCTGAAGATGTAACCGACGCTTGTAGCGTGTTCAGGCGGGCGTCCACAGAAGACATGAATTGCAGCATGCGGGTCTGAGTCTCACGCTGGCGTGTGAGTTCCTCCTGCAGGGCTGCTAGTGCTTCAGCGGGATCCATGGCCTGTTCTTACTGTTAGGGCCAGGTGGACGGGCAGACCCAGGAGGTGGATCCACTGGGCCGAACTCCTTGATGATGGTAAGGGGTCCGGTAGCTGGAGCACTACGGGTAGCAGGACAGTCCGTGTACAAGAGGAGAATGCAGAAGTCCCTGGGACCACGGAGTCACTGATGGTAGTCCGGGTGACGGAGCTCAGGTTCGGAGGCCAAGATGTTGTCAGGCGGAGTCCGGAACCGATGGAGCGAGCAGACGGGTCACCGCAGGGATCAGAGATGGAACGGACTGTCAGGATGGCAGATAGTCAGCGTGCGGGGTTCGGGATTCTGCAGGACCGGATGGCGAAGCAGGATCGGCTCTAGAAGAGAGAGAGGTGAGTATCTCACAGGAACACAAGGAGACCTGACTCCTAGCTTGGGAAACACAAAGAACAGGCCCCGCCCACTTGGACACTTAACCCCTTTATACCCTGTACCTGTGTGCCCAATTTCCTGTTAGTGGACGCTGGCCCTTTAAGAAAGGGTCAATGACCGCGCGCGCGCCCTAATGCGCATGCGCGACGCCCGGGTGCCAGAAGCCAGGGCAGGGAGCGGTGAGGAGGAAGCAGCAGAGCCGGGCTGGGGCTGAGAAGCCGACGGGCGCCGGGAGCGGGGACCAGGGCGCCTGGGAACCGCAAGCAATGGAGGCTGGAGACCGGGGAGCGGCGGAGACCGGACAGAAGAACCGGGGAGCGACGCAGGGAAGCCAGAGAGCGTGGCAGGTGAGCCGGGGAACAGGGCAGGGGACCCGGGGAGCGTGACAATATTAAACTCCTCAGTGCTAGTTTTGTTACTAAATTAAAACACTACAAGTAAGGTTTGAAAAAAAAATTGAAAAATCTCCCTAATCCAAAAATTTTACAACAAATGTCTCTCTCAGAAAATGTGCATTTTGTAAAAAACAATTATATATATGTATATGTATATATATATATATATATATATATATATATGTATATATATATTATTTTTTATTTTTATTTTTTGTTTCTTTGCACACTGCCATGTATTAGTCCAATATTAGACCCATAGACGCCACACAGATACCACTATTGGCTAACTCTTGTCACCATGTATTTTTCCCTAGCCAGGTAGGTGTCTTTGACATTAATAAGGCTATGTTTGCATTTTGGCACTGAAGAATATTCATTATACAAATAAACGTACAAAAATCTCCTAAAAGGAATGGTCCAAAGACAGAGCATAAAACCAACAAAATGTGACACCCTATTACAGATAATTAAATGCCAGTGCAGGGGATTCACAAACAAGAAAAGGACCAGAGAGACATAAATTGTCAAATACACCAATGAATTTTATTAATAAAATTGTGAATAAGCTTCATAGTGGTGGCAAACAAAGAGTGGAAAAAACTTTGCCCAGAAAACACACAGTACCAAAGTAAGCCTGAAGGTGGCAGTACAGCCTGCTGTATATGGTATAATGTAGTCAGTGTAGTATAGGCTGATTGAGAGAAGGTGAAGTGTGAGTCACACAACAGTAGCTAAATCACCCAAAGGTGCTTCCTCCATAGACAGCCCATCTTAGACAAAAAGAACAATACCTAGAGACATATTTACACTGCAGGAAAAAGGTCAAGCAAACAGGTACAGGACAGGATAACCTCGATGTGTGTTTCACCAGGAAAGGCTTTGTCAGGAGGCATGGCTAAAGTGCACAGTGCAATGGCTAATATATGAGTGAAAGAGCCGCGCAAATCGGCGCGCTTGATGTCATGATGCTCCGCCCACCCGTGACAGGACACGCAGAGCACACCAGGCATTAATGCGAGGAGGACAAACATTATCTGCCCATTCACCAAGGAAGCGCATCCAGAGTGAACGGGGCATGAATCGCGCACGTGCGCAGCCCGTCTGTGCTATGGAAGGAGCAGCTACAAACAGAGGTAAGTAATTATGTATCGTGCACACCCACAAGACAAGGCAGCATGAGCACACCATGGGGAAAGGGGAGGGATGAAAGGACATGCCCCCGTGAACCACGGCCATGCTTTAGCAGCCATGACATGAGGGGATGAGTGCCAGGCCAACAATTGAATAGGAGTAAGTAACTATGTGTGGTATGTAGTGTCCGCCCAAAGACAAGACAGCATGAGTGCATTACGGGGAGAAGGGAGGGACAGAAGGCCATACTACCCACTCCCTGTGGCAATGCATCAGCGGCCATTATATGAGGGAACAAATGCTGAGCCAATGAAAATACCGGGGGGTAGAGATCATTCGCCCATTAAACGCAGAAAAGTACCCGGGTAGAATACACAGGGGGATGTGAACTGTGCATATGCACAGCATGTCAGTGTTAAAAAGAGAACAGTGACAAGTAAATAGAAGTAACTATGTGTAATGCCCGTCCACATGATAGGACAGCACGAGCGCATCACGGCGAAAGGGGAGGGACAAAGGTCACATCCCCGCTCACCATGGCAAGGCGTCGTCAGCCATGGCATGAA
The DNA here is from genome assembly GCF_048569485.1 of Anomaloglossus baeobatrachus. Taxonomy (NCBI): domain Eukaryota; kingdom Metazoa; phylum Chordata; class Amphibia; order Anura; family Aromobatidae; genus Anomaloglossus; species Anomaloglossus baeobatrachus. Next base: position 536,984,257 of record NC_134354.1, on the reverse strand, counting down.
GAACATGGATCCCAGGCAAATAAGACTACATGTCAAATAGCTGAGGACAAGAAAAAGAAAAAAGAAACATCCAAGTGTGGAATCAAAATAGGGATATAAAGGTGCCAATGGAGAAGGCAGGGAGCATGATGGAAAAAGTGATATATATATATATATATATATATATATATATAATATATATATATATATATATATATATATATATATATATATATATATACACATATATATATATATATATATATAATATGCTCCCTACCATAATGAAGCCAAATATCATAGGTGAAATTGATTATAAACTATACAGATTATAACAGAATAAATAGTAGATTACAACAGTGTATACAATAAAGTGTCAGGAAAGAAAGGATGTGTAATTCTCTATGCGAATATAATAATTAATAACAATACATCCCCAATCCTTCACAGAATAGAAAAAACACATATCCATTATTATAATAGTTAATATATCGATCTAATATCGATATAGTTGGCAAAATGTCCAAATAAAAGCAATCGAAGAAAGCTCATTATGGCACAAAATTCACATACATCATCATCACCAGGTGGATTTAACTGATGTCTTGCTGGGTCCAAAACAATGCTCCAATCCAAACTGATACAGTATGTCACAAGGCTCCTAGAATAACATAATAGAACAAGATAAAATTAAAACCAAGTTTAAAAACAACAAGTATAACCACAAACAACCCACCCTAAAATTCATGCAAAAATAAAGTTGCAAAAAAGACTTGAAGCTGACCGCCTCATTTAGGCCAAGGGGGGTGACTGTGTCCAGGGTGATCATCCACCTTATTTCCTTTTGTAAGAGTCTGCGTTTAACGTCACCACCCCTGATCCCCATGTATCAATTCCATGCATACAAAGGCCCCGTGGATTACTCGCATGGTGGTAGAAAAAATGTTTAGGAATGGTTTTCGATTTGTCAGGTTCTAGGAACTTAGCAGCATTTTTAATATCTCTCACATGCTCTTGTGTGTGTACTCGTAAAATACGTGTCATCATACCAATGTATATTAGGCCACAAGGGCATGTGATGTGATATATGACCACCTCTGTACTGCACATAATAGAATGAACAATCCAGAAAATCCTGTCAACCTGAGAGTTAGAAAAGTCAAATTTATTTGGCGTATACTGACACGCAGAGCAAGTCCCACATGGGAAAGAGCCCCAGGTTGGGTCCCGACTATCAATAATAAATTTCCTTTGAGAGGGGACATAGTATCATAGAATCATAGAATGGTAGAGTTGGAATGGACCTCCTGGGTCATCTAGTCCAACCCCCTGCTCAAAGCAGGATTCACTAAATCATCCCAGACAGATGTCCATCCAACCACTTTTTAAAGACTTCCATTGAAGGAGAACTCACCACCTCTTGTTGCAGCCTGTTCCACTGGTTGATCACCCTCACTGTCAACAAGCATTTTCTAATATCTAATCTGTCTCCTCCCCATCAGTTTCATCCTATTGCTTCTAGTCTTTCCTTGTGAAAATGAGAATAAAACTGATCCCTCTACAGTGTGATAGCCTTTAAGATATTTGAAGACAGCTATTAGGTCTCCTCTCAGTCTTCTCTTTTAAAAGCTAAACAATCCTAAATCCTGTAACCATTCCTCATAGGACATGGTTTGCAGACCATTCACCATTCTGGTCACTCTTCTCTGAACTTGCTCCAGGAGCATGACACTGGACACAATTATTCCAGATGAGGTCTGATCAAAGAGGAGTAAAGGGGAATAATGACTTCACGTGATCTAGAATGTATGCTTCTGTTAACACATCCTAGAATGGTGTTTACCTTTTGCTGCTGCATCACACTATTGACTCATGTTTAGTCTGTGATCTATTAGTATACCTAAGTCTTTTTCACAAATGCTGTTGGATAGCTCTATTCCTCCTATGCTGTATAAGCTCTTTTCATTATTGTTGCCAAGATATATGACTTTGCATTTCTCCCTGTTAAAAAACATTCTCTTAGATGCTGCCCATTGTTCCAGCTTGATTAGATCTTGTTGAATCCTCTCTCTCTCGTCTCTATTATTAGCTATTCCTTTTAGCTTTGTGTCATCAGCAAATTTAATCAGTTTACCCTTAATTCCTTCATCTAAATCATTGATAAAGATTTTGAACAACAAAATCCTGGGGCCCAGGACAGAGCCCTGTGGTACTCTACTTGAGACAGTCTTCCAACTGGATGTGCAGCGATTTATGACCACTCTTTGACTCTGATCACTAAGCCAGTTACGAATCCATCTAACAGTTGCCTTGTCCATTCCACACTTGGTCATTTTTTCAATAAGGATTTTATGAGATAGTTTGTGAAATGCTTTGCTGAAGTCAAGATATACTATATCTACTGCATATCCCTGATCCACTCAGACAGTGATTCTGTCATAGAAGGAAATTAAGTTAGTCTGACATGACTTATTAGTTACAAACCCATGCTGGCTCTGGTTAATCAATTAATTCTCATCCAGGTACTTGCATAAATGTTGTTTAATAATTTGTTCAAAGATCTTTCCTGGTATGGAAGTCAGGCTCACAGGCCTGTAGTTCCCTGGGTCCACCTTCTTCACCTTTTTGAAGATAGGAACAACATTTGCTCTTCTCCAATCTTCTGGAACTTCTCCTGTTCTCCAAGAATTTTCAAAAATTATGAAGAGTGGTTCTAATATTTCCTCTGCTATCTCCCTCAGTATTCTGGGGTGTAATTCATCTGGACCTGGGGACCTGAAGTCATCCATGTTAGCTAAGTATTCCCTCACTATCTCTTTGTTTATAGATGGCCTAGATTCTTCTAAACTTTCAATAGAACGGTGAATATCAGTTGATTTTACTTTTACAGAGAAAATAGATGCAAAATAGGAATTTAAAAGTTCGGCCTTCTCAACATCATTGATGACATAATGACTTTTAGTCAGCAAGTCCCTCAAATTGTGTGATCTGATCTACGTAATTGCAGGATGTGGGGTAAGTGCCGCTTTCAAGTCTCTGAAAAGTAGTAATAAATTTAATGGTCTTCACTGCAGGATCTCTGTGGGAACTGTCCACAGAAAGTAAGGACTGTCTGCTAGTGTCACAGGCACGTCGATAACCGGTAATGATATATGCGGTTGTGTAACCTCTATCTTGGAATCTGCGAGAGAGTAAAGCTGCCTCTTGATGGAAGGTAGTGGAATCAGAATAAAGAACAAATTTTTCCTCTGGGCATGGAGGAACTGTCCAATGGGGATGTACCATTTAAGTTGTCGTGGATGTGATAACAAATAGTGGAGGAGAGAATTGGTGGCAGCACTTTTGCGAAAAATGTCTGTACGAAGGGATCCATTAAGTATTATAGCAATAGCAAAATCCAAAAAATCTATAGAAGTCTGGCTGTACTTCCAAGTCAGCCTGATATTTCTATCATTTGCATTAAGATACCCAAGAAAATTGTCGAGCAGCAATGTGGAGCCCTACCAGATAAACAAAACATCATCAATATAATGCATCCAAGAGATGACACCTTCATGTTCCTCTGTATAAAGGACCATATCCCTCTGCCAAAGCCCAGGAACAAATTAGCATATCAGAGTGCATATGCAGCCCCCATAGCTGTACCCTGAAGCTGTAGAAAGGGGCGGTCTTTGAACATGAAAAAATTATAACTGAGACTAAATCGGAGGAGGACTATAATGAACTTCTTCAACTCTGGATTGAAGTTATCCATATTGAGATGCAAAGATTCTCTGTGTATGATGAATAAACATGTACAGGGACTCCACCCTATCTGTTGTAATCTACTATTTATATTTTTATAATCTATAAAATTTATAATCTATTTTGGATTAACCATATCCCTATTTGTAAGTTCAGATTCTATGTTGTGTATTTCACCTGGGATCCATGTCCTTCATGCCGTGGCTGCAGATGCATTGCCATGGTGAGCGATGGATGTGACCTTTGAACCTCCCCTTTCCCTGTGATGTGCTCCTGCTGCCTGTCATGTGGGCGGGCATTGCAAATATTTACTTCTATTTACTTGCTGCTGTTCTCTTTTTAACACTGACATGCTGCGCACATGCGCAGTTCGCGTCCCCATGTGTATTCTACCCAGGTTAATGGGTGTATGATCTCTGCCCCCCTAGTATTTTTATTGGCCTTGCATTTGTCCATCATGTAATGGCCGGTGATGCGTTGCCACGGCGAGTTGGGGGATTGTGGCCTTTTGTCCCTCTCCTCTCCCCGTGGTGTGCTCACTGCCTTGTATTGTCTTTTGGGCGGGGACTAAATACCACACATAGTTACTTACTTCTATTCAGTTGTTGGCCCGGCACTCATTCCCTCATGTCATGGCTGCTGATGTCTTGCAGCGGCGAGAGGGGAGCATGTCATTTTGTCCCTCCCCTCTATTTGTTGTTGCCTCTATTTGTTGTTGCTCCTTCCGTAGCACAGATGCACCGTGCACATGAGCTGTTCATGTCCCCCTTTGTTCTGGACTCGGGTGCGCTTCCGGAGTGAATGGGCAGATGACATTTCTCCTCCTCGCATTCATGCCTATTGTGCTCTGCATGTCCTGTCACAAGTGGGCAGAGAATCATGATGTAGAGCACGCCAATTTTCTAAGCAGCTCTTTCACTCATACATAAGACTGTGCACTGTGCACTGTAGCCACGCTTCCTGACAAAGCCATTCCTGGTGAAACACGCATCAAGGTTAGCCTGCTCTGCACCTGGTTTGCCTGACCTTTTTCCTGCGGTGTAAATATGTCTCAAGGTAATGTTCTTTTTGTCTAAGATGGGCTATCTATGGAGGAAGCACCTTTGGGTGATTTAGCTACTGTTGTGTGACTCACACTTCACCTTCTCTCAATCAGCCTATACTACACTGACTACATTATACCACATACAGCAGGCTGTACTGCCACCTTCAGGCTTATTTTGGTACTATGTGTTTTCTGGGCAAAGTTTTTTCCACTCTTCTTTTGCCACCACTATGACGCTTATTCACAATTTTATTAATAAAATTAATTGGTGTATTTGACAATTTATTTCTCTCTGGTCCTTTTCTGGTTTGTGAATCCCCAGCACTGGCATTTATTATCTATAATAGGGTGTTGCAATTTTTTGGTGTAATGTTCATTATACACCTGTGTTATACACATATTTTCCAGTCAATAGCATTGCTATTTGTGGCAAATTTATTTGCTACAAATCAAATTTGTGCGGCAATTTCAGTGAAGCTGGTGGATTTGAAGTTGAAACAATCCACTTAACTCTATAGGTAAATATATATCATGCTTATTATAAGACAGTGATAAATATAACAGGAATAAACACATTCAGTTACCCATCCTTTATTTAAAGTTTCTTATCATTGCTGAACACTTCGAGACAGAATATATTTTAGCATTATTATATGCACAAGTCTGTTTATGGTCCTTATTTTTGATTTTTGTAGATAAATTATGGAAGAATGGGAAACAAACCTTATTTTCATATCCTTGTGTGAAAAAATAAAATACTTCTTGACTATCAGGCCTAATTAATGTCTGCACACTGACCTCTGCATCCAGCCCATATCAAACATGTTACAGCAGAAATGATTCAACATGAACTCTATACCAGGCAAGCCTGGTTACTAATGAATACTAATGAACAGTAATTACTGGAGTTCTGCCATTGAAAACCCACTGCAGAGACATATGCTAATAGGCTTTACACAGCAAGACTCAGACTTCGTGTAGCCCACACTTGGACACATTGAACTCAGCTCTCTGAAACGTTACATTATGCACAGTACAGGCAGATGATTAACTAAGAATTTTCCAAAACCACCAACTGCTGCCTTGTTTCCTAAATATTTATTAAAAGTAATTAATAGAGCACTTATTAATAACAAACTAATAATGATACATTCCATTACTCTCAGATAGAGGAGCCCAAGGCAGTCAACTGCTAGAGGCTGCCTCCCAGTATAGTGGGTTTTGGACATCTGGCTGGGCAGCTGCTACACATTTGCATGGTACCTAGAGATCTGAACACCCAAGTAGTACACTTGTAAATACAATTAGTGAAAGAGCTGCATATTAAAGATGGTACTCATGTATATGTTGTTGCAGATTACAGAATATATTTTGTTTTTTTACCCATTGAGCATTAACACTCTCTTTATTATACACTGAGCAAAGCTGAGTATTAACTAACCTCAAGAATCTCTCTGAAACAGAAAAAGTAAACTGCCATAATGCAAATAATTTAGTATTCAAGTTGAAAAAATGACTACTGTACTTGTATTTGATGACTTTAGCAGGTTTCCACAAAACAAGTGTCTATGGCATATTCCTGCACCGACTTCTTGGATGAATAGGTTCTTAGCAATTTGTTCCCATCAATCAGTTATTTAGGCATATCTATTCAACATGTTTAAAGGGTATCGGTAACCATTTTTCAGAATACTTTTTAAAAGCAGGGTGGGCCATAAGTATAGATACACCCTGATAAAATGGAAGTGGTTGCTGATATCACCTTACCATTTGAGGCATATTAGTACATGGGAGGGGCAAAACATTTGAGGCCGGGTGACGCCCTGGAGGCCATCTTTTTTATCAGGGTGTATCCATACTTATGGCCCCCCAAGGGTGTATCCATACTTATGGCCCACCCTGTAGATCTCATGGACATGATGTACTTTCAAAAAATATTACACCTTCATTCTGACATGGATTATCAAAGCAAGTATGACATCTTCATTGGGTCTAAGAGATCTGTTTTATAATCTACAGTATGTAGTTTATACTGTAAAATCTGGTAAAAGATCTACATATAAAATCAGTAAACAGGTGTGGACATAGATAGACACCAAGGAGGAAAAGATGTAGGAAAAATACAAATTTCAAGATTGATAGACCTAATAATTATGAAAAAATGTAATCAAAGTTTTCACATCTCATTTAATTCAGTGTTGATAGTGAGCACTACGAGCAGAAATACAAGTACTTACACACCTTGGCTTGCTACAGTGAGGTTATTAATGTTTGGCTGAAGAATGGTCTGCCACGCTAAATGCAGTTTGACATGCAAATTGAGATCTGTTGATGGTAGCTCTCTTTATAATTGCTAACCAATGTAGTCGCAGGTGTGCTCAATGGAAGACAAGCCCCGAGACACTGCAGACCATGATGGCATGTTTGGATGATACAGACCACTCCCATTTTCATGAGGAACATATGTTGTCATGTTGAAAAATGGCGAGACATGGACATACCACTAGTTCTACAATTGATCCATTCTGTACTGCATTTGAAGTGAAATTGGATGTCATTTACCAGTCCTAATATGTCAAAAAACATCCCTGCAAACTTTCAGAAGATGTTTGCACAATATTGGACTGAGTCGAGCATCCAACTACAGATGACCTCATCCCACTAGTTTAAAAGGCTATCATGGTGCAGAGCAAAAAAATGAAATGAAAGCTTGAATAGAGGTCCAATGCTCAGGAAATCAAGTGGGTAACATCATAAATAGACTTTTACGTGGGAACATCATGCCGGTCCTTCTGCAATGATTATGGTGTGGGGGGACAAAATGTAAGGTAGCTGGACCCATCTAGTCTTCATTCCAGGAACGCAAAAAGCTTTGCTTTACATTGATTTTGGTAATGGATCCAGAGGTGCATCAATTTCTCTAAAGTGTTACAAGAGCCATTTTTCAACACAACAAAGCTAGGTTTGTGCTAATGTAAAAACCTGTGGGACCTAAACATGCTACCATGGTGCACAACTGGGACAAAATTGGTCGGCAATTGTGAAGGAGGCTGTTAGCAACAGATCTTTATGAATTGTGTGCCCAAGTGCATTCATTGTGGATAGAACTTACTGAGACAACTATTAATAACTTAATTGATAGCCACCAAACTGTATAAGTGTGTGTATTTCTGAGTGTGGCACTTGTACTCAATACTGAATAAATCAAAATATTTTGAAAATGTTGTTTCCCTTTTCGTCATTTCCAAATTACATGTCTATCAATCCTATGATTTCCGTAAATGTATTTTCTTCTTGTTGTTGCAAATTTAATGTTGAGAAGTGTATATTTATAAATAGCAGGTGAAATAAGTATTGAACACCTCACCAATTTTCTCAGTAAATATATTTCTAAAGGTGCTATTGACATGAAACTCTCCCCAGATGTTGGTAACAACCCATCCAATCCACACAGGCAAAGAAATGAAACTATAGATGAAACGTATTGAACACATACAGAAAGATTGGTTCAAAAATGCATAAAAAGACATAACATCAGCTTAAATCTATTAGTAATTAGAAAGCAATCCTGCCACTTCTTGAAAAATAATATCAACTGGTTCAAGTAATGGCCTATAAAATGGTGTCTCATTACCAAGGTGCCACGCAAGAATCATTTCATGATGGCTAAAACTAGTGAGCTGTCTCAAGACTTTCACAATCTTATTGTTGAAAAACATACTGATGGCATTGGTTACAGAATTTCTAAGTTAGTGAAGATTCCAGAGAGAACTGTTGGAGTCATAATTCAGAAGTGGGAAAAACATAATTTTCCCATAAACCAGCCCCTACCAGGTGTTCCCCCAAGATTTTAGACAAAGGAGTGAAAAGAATTATCAGAAGAGGTGTCCAAGAGCCAATGACTACCTGTGGAGAGCTACAGAATGAACTGGAATCAGCAGGTACAATTGTTTAAAAGAAAACAATAAGTAATGCAAGACTCCACTGCTGAATAAAAAGCATGTTCAAGTGCGTTTAAAGTTTGCTCAACAACATTTAGACAAGACTGTAAAATACTTGGTGAATAAAGTCTGGTCAAATGAGACCAAAATTGAACTCTTTGGATGGCATAATACATACCATGTTTGGAGGCCTTTAACACCATATCAACCATTAAGTTTGAAGATGGGAACATCCTGGTGTGGGGCTGTTTTTCAGCATATGGCACTTTGTATATCTGAAGGTAGAATGAGTGGACAAATGTACTAATACATTCTTGATAAAAAAAAAAAAACTGCTGCTATCTATCAGGATGATGGAGATAAAACAAGGGCAGACATTTTAGCAAAACATTTGTCCAAACACACAGCCAATGAAACTTTAAATTGATTTCAGACAAAGAAAATAAAGCTGCTAGAATGGCCCAGCCAATTTCCTGACCTGAAAACAATGGAAAATTTATGGAAGGAAGTAAAACTCAAAAGTCATAGATGGTGCCCATTGAACCTTCAGTATTTGAAGAGTGTTTCTGTGGACAAATGGCCCAAAATTACACCTGAGCAAAGCATGCAATTAGTTTCTCCACACAGGAGGAGTCTTGAAGCTGTCATCACCAACAAAGGCTTTTGTGTGAAGTATTAAATACATCTCAGTAGGTGTGTTCAACACATTTTTTCCTGTGTCATTTCTCATTATTACACAACTTAAATTATAGCTATCTATGGTTTGATTTCTTTGCCTGTGTGAATTGGATGGGTTGTTACCCACACTTGGTGAGAAATTCATGACAATAGCACCTAACAATATATTTACTTAGAAAATTGGTGATGTGCTCAATACTTATTTCACCTGCTTTACATATATACAGAAGAACTGGAAAACAATATGCAACAGAACTTTTAGCTCATCAGCTGTACATCTAAAAAGAAAAGTTGTTAAGTATTTAACAAACTTGGAACGTTGATGCATAGAATTAGTATGGAGGACAAGATTAGTGTGATCCATTAACTAATTATTGTGATGTCTCTTTTCTGGATACTATTGCCATTTTATAAAACCCAATCAAGCATTTCTGTTTCTATGCTACATGTGTACCTTAAGAAATATCTTGTAATATTCACAACATGTATGATACAAAAATGACCAATAGATATGGATGTGTGGTTTACTCGCCAAATGCTGCTGCTCATTTTATGCTATAATATCCTATTCCCTTTCCTGCATTTAGACATGAAAGAGTCATTTCATTTCATTGATCCACTTTGAATAATATTTTTACATTACATTTACTGGATACAAGTGACTAGACTGGTGATGTTAAAAGCATTCTCAGTAGGATGTACTGTACAGCTCAATGTTTGAAAACATCTAATGCACTTTCCTCATAAGGGAACCAATTCCTTTTCTTCAGTATAATATTACAGACATGTGTTTTGTATCCCTTGGGTTTACATTTAATTCTTTTAATAAATGCCACAGAGATTAAGTGAAGCTATATTGCAAAGGCAAGTATGTCTGTGTGCAGTAATAGAAGCCTGTGGTTAGTGGGAGAGCTTAGGCTTCTGTGTGTTACTTGACTTATTTAATGACATGTCCCAGATCCACTGAGATCTCCACTTGCATTCAGAGGGCAATTAAGAGAGCACATGCTATGGATAGCAATCCATCTCAACCTGAAGATAGTTCTCAATAATTATTAATAATTATTGTCACTTGGATTATTCACTGTACCCAGCAATCTTCAAGACTGACACATGCCAGCTTCAAACTAGGCACAGTGGTTCTCCATATCAGATCTGTCAGAGAGTGGAATATTATTCATAGAATCATTCATCTCCAATTTTCTGTTTTCATCTATCTACTAGACTATACTTGTCTGTAATAAATACAAGATCAGTCCTAGGGCAAAGCATAAAACGCAGCGTTGGCATTTAACCTTGGGATGCCAATTTTAGCCTGTTCCTCTGGCCAGGATTTCTCAATATCAGCAGCAGCATTTGGCGAGTACTATTACAGTTATTACTATACCTTAATATATGGTAAAATTATTGATTTCAATCATTGTGAGTTATTTCCTGACAATTTGCTACAAAATGAAAACTGAAAATCATTTTACATTACTTTTGCTTTAAAAGAAAGACTGCCTTTAGTTATGATGAATGTACAGTATGTCATACTAATCATCAGTAATAATTATGTAAACTCCATTTGGTAAGATTACATAACCAAAGTAGCCACACATGGCTGAAGAAATATATTCAAAAGCAAAATTTTATGCTTTTATATTTCAAAGCAATAATTTCTATATGCCATTTATTTTACTGGTTGTTGCAGAGAGTCCTTTGGGTGCAACCTGTACCCTGTTTCTCTGAAAATAAGAAAATAAGCCGTGATATAATTTTTTAGGATTTTGGGAGTACGCTTGAAATATAAGCCCTACTCCAAAAATAAGCCTTAGTTACAGTTCAGTAAAAAAAAGTGTCCGTGAATATACCGCTATGCAAGTTAAAAATTAAATAGAATACTGCAGGACATTAAAATACTACAGTAGACCTTCCATCAAGGAAAGATGACACCCCCAAAAGAGTCACACTCAATAGACCCCAGAATAATAAGAATTGGCTAGTGCTGCGCTCTCACGCACAGATCAGATAGTACCACTGGCATTACTCCGGAGCATTATGGCTACTTCTGGTCAACAGGGGGAGCCAACTGCTACACTTCGCTGCAGTGGAACGTAGCTGGAATGGCAAGTGATCTGACAGACACATCTTTGATAGAACTGATGCAGACCTGTGTGTGAGAAGCCACCCACCATCAGCCCTTCCCAATTTTAATTGTTTTGGGTCTAATGGGGGTCTGGTGAGTGTGAGTGGTTGTTTTTTTTGTGGTGTGTTTACTATATCTTCTACTGTATTCTATTTCCTTTTTTTACATTGACAGTAACAAAAATTCAGCAAGCATAGAGACATGCTTTAGAGAGACAAGAGAGAGAGAAAGGGAGAATGTTTTAAGGCATTTTTATTACTTTCTGAAAAGTCAAATGTTTACATACATTTCATAAGTATTTGGTACCATTGCCCTTAAACTGACTTAGGTCAAACATTTTTTATATCTTTCCACAAATTCTCACAATGGTTGGTAGGAATTTTGGCCCCTTCCTCCTGACAGAACTTAGACATGTTTGTAGGTTGCCTTGCTCGCACCTGCTTTTTCAGCTTTGCCCATAAATTTTCAATAGGATAGATATCAGGGTTTTGTGATGGCCACTCCAAAACATTGACTTTGTTATCCTTAAGGCATTTTGTAACCAGTTTGGCAGTATGCTTTGGGTTATCGTCCATTTGGAAGACACTTTTCTGCCCAAGCTTTAAGTTCCTGGCTAATGTCTTGAGATGTTGCTTCAGTATTGCCACATAATCTTCTTTCCTCACAATGCCATCTATTTTGTGAAGTGCACTAGTCCATCCTGCAGCAAAACCCCACAACATGATGCTGCCACCCCTATGCTTCACTGTTGGGATGGTGTTCTTAGGCTTGAGAGCTTCTCCTTTTTTCCTCCAAATGTAGCGATGGTCAATATGGCCAAACAGTTCAATTTTAGTTTTGTCAGACCACAGAACATGTCTCCGAAAATTAAAGTCTTTGTTCCTGTGTGCATTTGCAAGCTTTAATCTGGCTTTATTATGTTCTTTTGAAGTAATGGCTTCTATTTGGCAGAGTGGCCTTTCAGCCCATGTTGATACAGTAAATGTTTCACTGTGGATAATGAAACAATCTTACCAGCTTCCGCCAACATCTTCACAAGGTCTTTTGCTTTTGTTCTTGGGTTGTTATGTACATGTCTGGCCAAAGCATGTTCATCTCTGATACACAGAACCCATCTCATTCCTGAGCGGTATGATGGCTGGACATTCCCACCTTGTTTGTACTTGTGTATAATTGTTTGTACAGATGAACTAGGCACATTCAGGTTTCTGGAAATTACATCCAAGCATGAACCAGACTTGTGCAAGTCCCCAGTTCTCTTCGAGATCTTGGCTGATTTCTTTTGACTTTCCCATGATGCTACACAAAGAAGCAGTGTGTTTCAGGTGTGCATTAAAATAGATCCACAAGAGTGTCTCAAATTAACTCAGAGGTTAGCTTCCAAAGACATGACATCATCATATGGGCATAGTATTATTAGTGTATGTAAACTTTTGATATTGCAGAAAGTAATAAAAATGCATTAACACATTCTCTCATTATTCTAGTATTTGGCAAATATAAATACATTTGGTAATCTTAATTAACCTAAATCGGTAAAGTTTATTCTGATTTCATGTCAGATAATGAGAAAAACATGTATATATCTCTTTTTAGCTAGTGTATATAAACTTCTGGTTTCAACTTCATATACAGGGTGGTCCAAAAGTGAGTGGACAGAAAATAATAACATTTATTTTGATTTATATATAAAATTATATTTACGTACTAAGACAAGCATAACATTGACAAATAAATTTTATTCTAAACAATAATACAAAAGCCCTTAAATTTTATCAATGCAGGTGCTCAAACTGTTTTCCATTACAATTTGCACAGCTTTGAAGTCTACCTCTTACACTTCAACAAACATTTTTGCACAAGTCTCTTTGGGTATTAATATCTTGAAATGCATCTCTTATGTAATTTTTCAAATCACTGACACTTTTTGGTTTTCGGCTATAAATTTTGTGCTTGAGTACTCCCTAAAAGAAAAAAATCATTGGGGTCAAGCCTGGTGAAAGTGCCAGCCAATCAAGTGGGCCTCTTCGGCCAATCCATTTATTAGGAAATGTTTCATCAAGATACTCGCGGACTACTCTTGAATAATGTGGAGTGGTCCCAAGTTGTTGGAAATAAAGGTCATTTGAATTAGTCTGTTGCTGTAATTGGGGAACAACTTAATTCATTAGAATTTCGAGGTACTTATCTCCTGTGACTGTTCCATCAAAAAATATTGGTCCTAAAACACCAAAATTTTGATGCAGGGATATTCATGTATAAATTTAAGCACCAAATCTGCATCACTTGGCAAAAAAAAGCACAAAAAATAGTTTGGACACCGTTTCATTGCGGTTTTCTGCTTAGAGGTGCAAATTTGGTGCTGAAATGTCCACATCAGTATTCTGCATCAAATTTGCATCTCCCGGCAGAAAACTGCACCAAAACAGTGTCAAAACAGTTTTTGTGTGTGTTTTTTGCCAAGAGATGAAGATTTGGTACTGAAATTTATACACTATAATCTAACTCAAAATCTGCATCTCCTGGCAAAAAAAAACGCATCAAAAGGATAAGAAGTTAAAAAAAAGTTTTTAAAACTATAAAATAAATAATTTAAAAAATTTCAATTCACCCTCTTTTACTCTCTTGAAAATGAAATCATAAAAAACTAAAAATAAACATATTTCATATCATAATGTTCAAAAATGTCTGATCTATTAAAATATAAAATAAATTAATATGAAAAAAAATGCCAGAATTAAGTTTCTTGGGCTGCTGCAACATTGCAATAAAGTGCAATAAGAGGTGATAAAAACATTGCATCTATACCAAAAATGCTATTTTTAATACCACCAGCTCAGGGCTCAAAAAATAAACACAGTTCCAGATACTGAAAAATGAGAATGTTAGGCTATGTGCGCACGTTGCGTACAGTCACTGCAGAAATTTCTGCAGCGATCTGAAGAGCACATGTGCGCTTTAAATCGCTGCAGAAATGTCCGTAGTGAAAAAAAAAAAAAGCCGATTCCATGCGCTCTGCCTGCAGCTCCTGCCATAGACAGAGCAGGGGCTGCCGGCAAAGCGCACGGAAGAAGTGACATGTCACTTCTTAGAACGCAGCGCTTCGGCAGTAGCCGAAGCGCTGCGCTCTAAAACGCCACGTGCGCAAGGCCCCTGCACAATCTCCATAGACTGTGCAGGGGACGCAGGACGCATGCAGTTACGCTGCGCTACAAAGCGCAGAATAACTGCATGAATTACGCACACGTGCGCACATAGCCTTACAGTTCTCAGAAAACGGCGACAATAGGGACTTTTGTTGACAAATTTCTGATTTTTTTATTTTACATCAATTAGATAAACAAAACATTAGAGCTGTTTTGCATCTATGAACTCATACTGACATGGGGAATCCTATTTCATGTCAGTTTTACCAGATAGTGAACATGGTAAAATAAAAATAAAGAAAATTGTGGAATTACCTTTTTTTGCAATTTTACTGCACTTGGATGTTTTCCCATCTTCCAGTACACTGTATCAGAAAATTAATGGTTTCATTAAAAAGTACAACTTGCCTGGCGGCAAAAAACAAGCCCTCCTATGGCTATATTGATGGAAAAATAAAAATAATATGGCTCTTGTAAGAAGGGGAAGAAAAAATGAAAGCAAAAAATGGAAAATTGCCAGGTGGTTAAGGGGTCAGTGGCTAAGAGCTAGATTTGGATGTCCTAAATGTTTCTTTAGGTATATGTGTTGGTATTCCAATACTTTTGTTCAATTTGTGTATGTCTTTACTTTCCTGATATTTTCTGTATTTTTGTTCTACATAGTAAGGCCTTTTTCACACGTCCGTGGAAAACACCCACAGTTTTCTCGGACGTGTTGAAGGTGCGTATGGCCCTCCATGTGAAGTGATTTTGGCACAAGTGTGTGCTCCATGTGCTATCCGTGAAAGCACACGGAGATCAGGAACTTTTTACGCACCTGTCTCCGGCGCTGCTGTCCATGGTGCTGCTGTCTCCGGCGCTGCTGCTTCTGAGTCCGCGGTGCAGTGAATATGCATGAGCATAATGAGCAGGCCCTAAAGCAAGTGACAGCAGCCCCGAAGACAGCAGCCCTGGAGACAGGTGAGTATATAAAATCATTTTATTTCAAAGACACTTGTTTTCTACGGTACGTGTCACATGGATCGCACCACTGTGTGGTCCGTGTGACATCAGTGATGCCGGAGAAAAATTGACTTGTCTTTGTGCAGGACACAGTTGTGCTCCATAAGGGCACAAGGTCCTTGTGAAAATGCTGATGTGTGCGCAGACCCATTGATTTTAATAAGTCTGCGTATGTCCGTGTCTCTGTACGCATGAAAAGGGACCGGAATCACTGATGTGTGTAGGGAGCCTAACTAAAATGCTACATCCACCTAGGTTTATGTGTCACAACCCAGAAAATGTCAGGCATGGAATCCATGTGTGATATATGCATTTCAAAAGAACTACCTCCACTAGACGTTATGGGAAAGAAAAACTACATACATAAGACACCCAATTAAAAAAACATATATTTGGACAAATGAAACACAAAAAAACTTCTGTGTTCATACACGTGTACCCAATTATTGCTTCATAGAAAATGGGGCTATGTACTAGAAGGTTAAACCTATACACAGACTTTTTGTAGTAGAATTTTCTTTCATAGAGTAATCAAAACACGAACAAGTGATTTTCAAAAGATTTGTTGTAGGTCTCTAAGCAATTTCCATATTAGTCTAAGGAGGAAAAAAAGTAGCTATTACCTGGTATAACTGCTCAGAAACCCTATTATGTAGCAATTAGAAAAATAAATCTCCTGCAATTTGCTTTACTGTAGTGATTTTGTTAAGAGATTTTCAGGCAACTCAATGCAATCTTAAGGAGATTGAATTTTGGCAATTTTCGTTTGTATGCAGCAGTGCAAAATCCAAAAAACAATGAATATATCCAATGTACAATGCACATATTAAGGATATTTAGTTTTATGCAACATGCAAAAATGATATTTTGATGATGGTTCTCGTTATAGTTATCTTCAAGCAATTTAATATATCCTTTAATATATATTGAAGAATACATTTCCATTTATCCTACTTCAAAGCAGTTAAATAATAATGCACTTAAACTTAATTTAGTCAATTATGTGCATTACCATATAGAAGTTGGAAGTTGAAATCAGATGTACAAATGGTGTAATGGCTCGGTAATGGTAGCGGTAGCAATTGACATTTTACAAGAGTTTACAGAAACAGGTGTTCTCTACACTTTTTTTGAACTACACTTCAAGCATTTTTTCTGTCTGTTTTCAAAAGCCAATTAAGCAATCAAATCAATTACAGAAGGTCACAGACCTTGCAATGGCTAATTCAAGGGGGAAATTCCCTCATCTCTTTAATCAGCTGCCTTTGCTGGAAACATAATATCACCGGTTGTATTCAATATGTTGGAGAGCTGCATCTAAGGTCTGGGTAAACCCATCATGAAAAGTGCAAGTATAACAAACAGACATTCGACTTGTTGATCCGTCACTATTTGTCATGTAAACTAGTTTTGCTATTCTCGGTTAATATGTGCGTTTATTACTAGTATGAAATAACTGTCACTAATACATTGATGAACAATTCTTTATTACGCGTGTAGTGAAATAACTAGGGAAAGAAAAACAAAAAAGACGAGTTAACTGCGATGCTGGTCGTGTAATTTGAAGTGCGGAAGTAGAAGAAAATATATAAGTAATTACTGCACAAAGACATTGAGAACATTTACAGGTGGATAGACTATGTGGTCATTTATATATGGAAACATTAGTGTGGCTAGACATGTCATGATGACATTACTTTTCAGACTTCAGGTTAACATTTTCAGCAAAGTGCTAGTGAGATAATACCTAAATATATATTGGAAGTAAAATCCTCTTCTTCTGCATTTATTTATGAACAAGAAGACTTGCATATAAAAAATAGTAAATGTAAATTAATGATTTTAAGGGTATCTGTCAGTAGGATCAGCCCCCCTAAACCATCTATATGAACATGCAGGTCAAAGGAAACCGAATAAAATGATATATTGATATTTGTGATATCATGTCTTATTCCAGAGAAATCCACGTTTTTCTAAATATGTAAATGAACTGTTAAAGGGAACCTGTCACCAGTTTTATGGCCTATAAGCTGCAGCCACCACCAGTGGGCTCTTATATACAGCATTCTAACACGCTGTATATAAGAGCGCAGGCCGCTGTGACAACATAGAAAACACTTTATAATACTCACCTAAACCGGTCGCTGCGGTGCTCGTTGGCCCCGTGGGCGGGGCTGTTCTCCGGGACCGGCGCCTCCTACTCAATACTTTGATCTGGCCTGAGCAGGGCAGATCAAAATGCGCCTGCGCAGGACCTCAGTGCCGGCGTGTGTGTATGACGTGGTCATCCACACAGGCTTCAGAAGATGGAGGAGCAAGATGGCCGAGAGAGGAGGCACCGGTCCCGGAGAACAGCGCCGCCCACGGGGCCAACGAGCACCACAGCGACCGGTTTAGGTGAGTATTATAAAGTGTTTTTTATGTTGTCGTAGCGGCCTGCGCTCTTATATACAGCATGTTAGAATAATGTATATAAGAGCCCACTGGTGGTGGCAGCAGCTTATAGGCCATAAAACTGGTGACAGGTTCCCTTTAAGATATATTGGCCGGACATTGACATCCCTGAGAATCTGGCTCAAGAGCTTATTTAAAATGAAATGGCGAATTACCAGTGTGATACATGTAGATCAGGAAAGCTGACTGTCTGTCATTACATGTCTCACACTGATACTCCCCCTTACAATTAAAATAATCTCTAGAGGCAGATTCTCGGGAAGATCAATTTTCAGCCAATAGACTTTAACAGCTCATTTACATATTAAAAAAATGTGGATTTCTCTGCTACAAGACATCAAATTACAGATATTAAGGTATCATTTTATTCTACTTCTATGACCTGCATGCTCATATCACGGCTTAGAAGGGTTGATTCTACTGACAAATTCCTTTTAATGTAAATATTTAACTTTAAAAATAATGAACTATTCAATTTTTTTGTTTGTTTCTTTTTAAAGTTAATGAGTTTTTTGTGCAAATGGTTTCTTAGGGACAGGGATGGATATTTACATGGAGTATATATGGACTTGTATTTCGGACCTTTACAGTGGCCAGTATGTTGAATTACGATGTCCTTTTAGTCTGTTTCTGTGAAGAGATGAGCAGAGCCGACAAAATTCGACTTCGACCATTCGTCAGGATTTTAGAGGGAAATCTGATTTGCAGAGAAGTTATTCTCAGCAAATGTAATGTCCCTTATAAACCCCCATGCAGACGCTGCAGTTTTGGATGCTTTTTTGGTGCATTTTGTGGTGACCTTTTAGTCATCACAAACTACACACTTTTCCTTTCCCAGCAAAGTCTATGAGATTTCAGATTTGCTGTGTGCACATTGCTTTTTTGGGGGGCTGCATTTTGGGGTTACCACAAAAATGCAGCATGTCAATTCTTTTTGCCTTTTTTTCCCCATTGGTGATAAAAGCAACGCATCAAAAATGCATGCGGTTTTGATGCAATTTTTTGCCACATGGTGCATTTTTGGTGCATTTTCGTGGTCACCACAAAAATGCAGCATGCGGACATAGTCTTATACTCTAGGATCTTTTGCGACCCCAGAGCATATAAAACGTAAGAAGTAAAAATAAAACAATACTTATACACCGCTAACTTTCATCATTCCCACTGCTCCCTGCCCTACACAAAGTCCTACCTGTGCTGCCCAAAGACAATATTGCTTACTTAGGGCGGCGTCACATGCTACGATATATCGGGCGATATGACGTCGGGGTCACGGATTCCGTGACGCACATCCGGCATCGTTAGAGATATCGTAGCATGTGACAGCTACGAATGACTGTGAATGAGCAAAAATACTCACCTTATTATTGCTCATTGACACATCATTCACTTTCATAAAGTCGTTCCTTCTTCTGCGCGCCGGTAGTTCGTCGTTCCCGAGGCAGTGCACATCGGTCCATGTGACACCCCGGGAAGGACGAACACAGCTTACCTGCATCCCGCCGGCAATGCGGAAGGAAGGAGGTGGGCGGGATGTTACGTCCCTCTCATCTCCGCTCCTCCGCTACTATTGGGCGGCTGCTGTGTGATGTCGCTGTGATGCCAAACGTCCCTCCCCCTTCAGGAAGAAGATGTTCGCTGCCCACAGCGAGGTCGTTCGGGAGGTAAGTATGTGTGACAGGAGGTTACCGACTTTGTGCGCCACGGGCAACAAATTGCCCGTGACGCACAAACGACAGGGGCGGGTGCGATCGCTCATGCGATCACACGATATATCGTCCCGTGTAACACCGCCCTTAGTCTGTTCATTAGAGCTTGTAAGCGCTGATCTGATGCCAGCCAGATCACACAATGCAACCAGTTTCAATGTCCTTGCCCTTCTATGACTCTGCAGTGGCAAAGCTGACTGCATACGACATCGAAGGGCACATCACTTGGGCCAGCAGCATGATGATGACACTGGTGCAAACGGTCTATTAAACAGGAGTCTTGTACCAACAGTGCACTCCCTTTAACAGTGACTTAAAGGCAGAAAGACTAAAAATATAGGCACTAGGTATTTTGGCTATGCATTATACATTTATTGTGGGTTTTTTTGTATTTTGGACCAGAGGATTGCTTCTAGTTGTATTGTTTTCTTTTATCAATTTTTTAAAAGCATTTTTAATGCACAATTCAGTGCTGCTTGCCGGTTATACGACTAATTACTCGAATACTTAGTTTTCAGTCCATGTATTGAGACAAACGGGCTTTTTGACAAGACTTCCCTGAAGGAGTAGACAGAAATAAGAAAATGTCCTTGCAGAAAGTTGTGATACATACATATCACTGGGCAGAAGATCCTTGTTGAAGTACACGGTATGATTTATCCCATCGGGCACACACCAGGGCACTTGCATAGATGTATTAAAAGCTGAGAGGAAAGCCAGATAAGTCAATAGTTATTTCTTTTGGTTATCCAAATGCATATGCCTTAAGCCTTTTTCATCAACTTCATTATCAAACGTTAATAAACTTTTTTCTGTTACAAATACTGCAAAGAGCGAGAAATAAAAGGACGTAATTCACCCACAGATGACAAGGCTGCCTTTCATGTGATGGATTGCCTCTCTACGTTCCCCTGTAATCACTGTCATATGAGTTTGTCTTTCTAGTCAGCCCTACTTTATTTTTCTTAAGGAGCCGTGTACTGTACTTTTACTAAAAAGGACTCCTAATCAAAGCTTACCTTATCCTGAGGTAATTATTACAAAGATTGTTGAATTAAAGATGTGAGTTTTGACACTTTGGCAGGGGGTAAGGGACATGGGTCTCTAAGGCCCAAATTATGCCTGAAACAGACCAATTAACACCATGCAACTTCTTTTATGTTAACTTCAATTAAGATTTCTTAATAAAATTAAAGTTCTTTTCTTCTTTATAATCTCAGAATGTCAGAAATGTACATCAAAGAAAAATGCTCGAGTCCGAGAACCATAGGTATGTCTCATTTGCATACAAGCCTGCACATTTCAAAGGCTCACCCAGCCATTTTGCATTACTTATTATACAACATAAGATAATGAATTAAAAAGAAGCAAAGCCTGTAATATAAAAAAAAGTCTAAACATATTTCTGTCGAACAGGTTATTTTAAAATCAAGATACAGCCATTCTAATGTAGCCGTATGTCACACGTCTCATGTTTTCAAAGAGCTCTCTATTCCTTTGGTCATGTACTAGTAACACATGACATCAAGATTGGGGCAGGGAACAGTCCCAAATGTAATGTTCTGGCAATGCCCCGATTGTCATGTTTTACGACTCCTTTCTAGAAAGCAAAGTAGACTTGAAAAATAACATGTTCTAATTGTCCTTTACTGACACTAAATAGTTTTTTTTTGGTTTATATACAAACTTCAATGGTTATTTGCACAAAAAATCTCTCATGGCATTTTCAGTTAAAGTGATTAGGTCTACGAGAGAATGCACACTTAAAATAATATTAAAGTAAGAATTTTCCCAGAAAAAGAAATTAATGGAAAAACAAACAATAGCACCATACAGTATTAATTAACCACTTGAATAAAATCTTAACAGTACTTCTTAGCCATAGTTTACATTATGCAGGATCTCAAACATTATTCTTTAAATGTCCACCAGAACATCTCTACAAAGTGATTAAAAAAAAGTCAAATGAAGAATTTGACCTGGAACCTCTAGGACAGAGAGGCCAATTACTAAACATCCACAATTGTATCCTGGACTCACACACAATGCCTCTTTCATGAAGAAAGTATTCGTCTTCCACTAGAGATTTAGACCTTTAGATTCAAGTTTGATACCTTTTCTACCATTTATATAACACCTAACTGAAAATTTCTGAAGTATACAACAGATAGTTAATATTTTGTGCCAATATACCTCTTTTTTTAAATCTGTCCCATTTTGCACATGTCATTCCTCTGTTCTCCCCCTGCCTTTCATCTGGGTTCCCACCACATAGCTATGCTCATAAAGTATATGTACAGTGCCTCCAAGTAGTATTCAACCCCCTGCAGATTTAGCAGGTTTACACATTCGGAATTAACTTGGCATTGTGACATTTGGACTGTAGATCTGCCTGGAAGTGTGAAATGCACTGCAGCAAAAAAGAATGTTATTTCTTTTTTAATTTTTTTTTTTTTAAATTGTGAAAAGTTTATTCAGAGGGTCATTTATTATTCAACCCTTCAAACCACAAGAATTCTGTTTGGTTCCCCTAAAGTATTAAGAAGTATTTCAGGCACAAAGAACAATGAGCTTCACATGTTTGGATTAATTATCTATTTTTCCAGCCTTTTCTGACTAATTAAGACCCTCCCCAAACTTGTGAACAGTACTCATACTTGGTCAACATGGGAAAGACAAAGGAGCATTCCAAGGCCATCAGAGACAAGATCGTGGAGGGTCACAAGGCTGGCAAGGGGTACAAAACCCTTTCCAAGGAGTTGGGCCTACCTGTCTCCACTGTTGGGAGCATCATCCGGAAGTGGAAGGCTTATGGAACTACTGTTAGCCTTCCACGGCCTGGACAGCCTTTGAAAGTTTCCACCCGTGCCGAGGCCAGGCTTGTCCGAAGAGTCAAGGCTAACCCAAGGACAACAAGGAAGGAGCTCCGGGAAGATCTCATGGCAGTGGGGACATTGGTTTCAGTCAATACCATAAGTAACGTACTCCACCGCAATGGTCTCCGTTCCAGACGAGCCCGTAAGGTACCTTTACTTTCAAAGCGTCATGTCAAGGCTCGTCTACAGTTTGCTCATGATCACTTGGAGGACTCTGAGACAGACTGGTTCAAGGTTCTCTGGTCTGATGAGACCAAGATCGAGATCTTTGGTGCCAACCACACACGTGACGTTTGGAGACTGGATGGCACTGCATACGACCCCAAGAATACCATCCCTACAGTCAAGCATGGTGGTGGCAGCATCATGCTGTGGGGCTGTTTCTCAGCCAAGGGGCCTGGCCATCTGGTCCGCATCCATGGGAAGATGGATAGCACGGCCTACCTGGAGATTTTGGCCAAGAACCTCCGCTCCTCCATCAAGGATCTTAAGATGGGTCGTCATTTCATCTTCCAACAAGACAACGACCCAAAGCACACAGCCAAGAAAACCAAGGCCTGGTTCAAGAGGTAAAAAATCAAGGTGTTGCAGTGGCCTAGTCAGTCTCCTGACCTTAACCCAATTGAAAACTTGTGGAAGGAGCTCAAGATTAAAGTCCACATGAGACACCCAAAGAACCTAGATAACTTGGAGAAGATCTGCATGGAGGAGTGGGCCAAGATAACTCCAGAGACCTGTGCCGGCCTGATCTGGTCTTATAAAAGATGATTAATGGCTGTAATTGCAAACAAGGGTTATTCCACAAAATATTAAACCTAGGGGTTGAATAATAATTGACCCACACTTTTATGTTGAAAATGTATTAAAATTTAACAGAGCAACATAACTTGTTGGTTTGTAAGATTTATGCATCTGTTAATAAATCCTGCTCTTGTTTGAAGTTTGCAGGCTCTAACTTATTTGCATATTATCAAACCTGCTAAATCTGCAGGGAGTTGAATACTACTTGTAGGCACTGTATATGGAACCCATGAGTTGAGGGGCATGGTGACTGCTCAGTAACAAACTTTCAACAGTATCTGCATCTTCATGGTATCTGTGTTTCACAGCTCACTGTTCCACTATTCAGTCTGAGTGTCTGAGTCTCAGTGCAGCACTTGCATCACTAGATCACGTCTGAGGTATGGAATGTCAATCCACATGCTGCACTTAGGAAAACAGCAAGTCAGGAGAATAGGCCTAAGTGTGAAGTTTTATCTGTTTAATTTTATAACACCAGACTTGAAGAGGGTGGGAAGTGCCATCATACTGTGTGAGGGGCTGTGAGGTTATTATAGTATGTAAGGATCACTGTGAGTGCATCATACTGTGTGGAGGGGGACGATGAAAGCCATCCTTCTTTGGCAGGAGAATTATAAGAGTATCATAGTTTGTGGGGTTTTCTGTAGGGACTTCATACAGGGTGGGTAGATGTGGGGGTCAGAATACTGGGTGGGAGGCTGTTGGGCTATCATAGTGTGTGACGGTCAATGTGGGGACAAAATACTGTGTTGGGGGGCTGCAGGGGCTGTTATCCAGTGTGGACAACTGTGGGAGGAATCATACTGTGTGTGGGGGCTGAGAGAACATCATACTGTGGGGGGTCACTGTGGGGTCATCATACTGTTGAGGGGGATGTGAGCATATTATATTGTTAGGGCATTTTTGTGGGGGCTGTCGAGAGACATCAAACTATGTTGGGGCATCCATGCTGTGTGTGGAGGCCTGTGGGGACATTCTACTATGGGGTAACTGTGGGGTCATTATACGGTATGGGAGAACTTAAGGGGTCATCATACTGTCTGGGAAGCTGTGGGGGAAATCCAATCATCTGGAGGGCTTCAGATGCCATCTTACCATGGAAGGAGGGATGTTGGGCCCATCATACCATATGGAAGTATGTGGAGGCATTATACTGTGTGTTGGATGACATCATATTGTGTTTTCGGTGGGATTTTAGGGACATCCCACTGTTGGGATGCCTGTGAGGATATCACAGTATCTGGGGGGCTGAGAAAGCCATCAAACTGTGTCAGGCTTTATAGAGGTATCTTGCTTTGTGGATGAATATAGTGGCATCATAGTGTTAGTGAGGGCTGTGGGGAATAACTGTGTGGGCACTATATGAAGAGCCTTTGGGTGCTGTGATGGCCGTCATACTATGTAGGAGATTGATGGGGGTTTTCATACATGTGTGTAGGTGCTATAAGGACATCATATTGTATGACCATCACTGTGGGGACATTGTAGTATTATTGGGGGCTGTGGGATCCATCATGTTGTTGAGAGATAAGCTGTGGGGGCAATATAATGTGTGGGGAACTATGAGAGCATTATACTGTGGGGAAAGGCTGTGGGCGGCATCATACTGTATGGCAGGTACTACTGGGGTAACATACTGTGTTGGGGAGTCACTGAGGGCCTCATAATGTGTGTGGTAAAACTGTAGGGGCATTATACTGTGGGTGGTCATTGTGGCAACATCACACTGTGTTAGGGGCACTGTGGGGGCATCATCTTTTTCTGGGACCACTGTGGAATCATTAAACTGTGAATGTGAATTCTGTGGGATAATTCACTATCTGTGTCGCATATGCTTTGTGTAGACTATTTTACTATATTCTCTGGGGCTATGAAAGGGTTATCCCAGTAGAAAGGAACATTAAGCCTAGGTGCACACAGTGCTTTTTTTGTGGGGGGTTTTATGCGTTTTAAATGCAGATGTGTCCCAAAACTGCATGTAAATCCTTTTGCCAGCAAAGTCAATACAAATTCTGAAGGTTTGTGCATGTTTTTTCTTTCCATTGCCGATTTGGTGCAGAAAATAAACTGCAGCATGTCAATTTTTTTCAGTGGTTTTGAAGCATTTTCACCCAAAATGCAGGAAAAACACATTGTCCCTTCCCAGCCTAAATATAGCAGCCCACAGTAGCCCCAGAAATATCCCATCCATTAGATGCAACAATTTTGGTGCTTGGCCTGGCTTATCACGATAGCCTGGTCCAGAAATCCAGGAAATTTTTTGAATAAACAAATTAGTCAATGAGGTAATGTGGGGGAGTTTTTATTCCCCAAAATGATTACAGCACCTGGAAAAAATTATAGAATCACCTGGCTCTGAGGATGTTCATTCAGTTGTTTACTTTTGTTTAAAAAAAAAAAGGATATCACAGACATTGGCTCCAGTTTCCTCCCATTCGTTTCTCATTTGTTTTGTTTTGTATGTCCTGTTTTGGAGACATATTGCTTTAAGTTTCCTGTCTTGATGCTTTGATGTCTTTCTTGGTCTACCAGTATGTTTGCCTTTTACAACCTTCCCATGTTGTTTGTATTTGGTCCAGATTTTAGACACAGCTGACTGTGAACAACCAACATCTTTTGCAACATTGCGTGATGATTTACCCTTTTTTAAGTTTGATAATCCTTTCTTTTGTTTCAATTGACATCTTTCATGTTGGAGCCATGATTCATGTCAGTCCACTTGGTGCAACAGCTCTCCAAGCTGTGATCTCTCCTTTTTAGATGCAGACTAACGAGCAGATCTTATTTGATGCAGGTGCTAGTTTTGGGAATGAAAATTTACAGGGCGATTCCATCATTTTTTCCTCATAATTGAGTGATTCCATAATTTTTTTCCCCCTGTTTGGTCTTGAAAAGTAACCGTTACTGGCTAGCACATTATGTTTTCATGATTTTTCATGATGACATCCTCAGAGCCAGGTGAGTCCATCATTTTTGCCAGGGGTTGTATGTCAGAGTTTTGTGGGAACATTTTTTTTTTATTTTTTTTTGTTTTTTTTTAATGACTTAGTGAATGGGGGAGTCTTTATTCAAATATTTTTTTTTTCTTGTGTGCCATGAGTGTGAGTTTTTTAACTCTATACTTACCAGGTTAGTAATGGGGGTGTCTGATAGATGCCTCTATATTACTAAACCCTAGGCTTGATGTCAAGTCACAGCTAACATCAACCACAAAAGTGTTACCCCAATTGCCAATGTACCAGAGCAATCAGGAAGAGCGTCTAATGGATGCACCATTTCTGGTGCGGCTGCGGGATGCTACTTTTAGTCTGGGAGGGGCCAAGTAACCATGGACTTTCCCAGTCTGATAACACCAGCCCCCAGCTGTCTGCTTTACATTGGTTGATTATCAAAAATAGGACAGAGCCCACACCGTTGTTTAAATTATTTTTGATAACTAGACAAAGTAAAGCAAACAGCTGAGGGTTGCAACCCACAGTTGCTTGCTTTACGTGAGCTGGATAGCAAAAATTGGAGGGACACCACATTATTTTTTTTTTTAATTTATTACCTATCCACATTTGTTTGCAGGGCAATTGCCCCACTTTGCTTCCTTTTGCAGATGATTAGCCATTGCTATGATCATTTTACAGCTATTTTACAGAGCAGAAGTTTGGGTCCCCCTTGACTTACATGGGGCTCAGGGTCTGGGATAAAGTTCAAGTCCCAAATTCAACTTTTAACTAATGTGTGGCTGAAGCCGGTGAACCCAAACTTATTCCGGGCTGCTGATCTCTGGTCTTTACATACACATGATGCGATTATCAAAAAAAGTTTCAAAATTAATAAAATGCTTATAATCAGAAGCGACATAACATTGATGAAAACTGTGCAGTCGCACGAGACCCTAGAGGTAATGGGAATCAATTTTATCTGAAAATCATTTGGAACTGTGCATCATAATGAGTTATTGGACTGCAAAGGGCCACTGTTTTTTTCTTGTACAAGACCCTGCTTATAATTGTGCATCACTATAATATAGAAACATCTGACTTAACAGGTTTGTCCAGGACTTTAACATTGATAACCTATCCTTAAGGCCGCTTTACACGCTGTAACATTGCTCAAGCAATTTCGTTTTGTCACAGAATTTGTGACGCACATCCGGTCGCTTTAGCGATACCGTTGCGTGTGACACCTTTGAGTGATTTTGCATCGTTGCAAAAACGTGCAAAATCGCTCATCGGTGACATGGGGGTCCATTCTCTAATATCGTTGCTGCAGCAGTAATGAAGTTGTTCCTCGTTCCTGCGGCAGCACACATCGGTACTTGTGACACCGCAAAAACGAGGAACCTCTCCTTACCTGCCTCCCACCCGCAATGCGGAAGTAAGGGGTGGTCAGGATGTTCATCCCGCTCATCTCCGCCCCTCCGCTTCTATTGGGCGGCGGTTCAGTGACGCAGCTGTGACGTCGCTGTGACGCTGAACGAACTGCCCACTTAGAAAGGAGGCGGTTCGCCCGTCACAGCGACGTTGCAGGGCAGGTAAGTAGTGTGACGGGTCAGGGCAATGTTGTGCACCACAGGCAGCGATTTGCCCATGTCACACAACCGATGGGGGCGGGTACCCACGCTAGCGATATCGATCACGATATCGCAGCATGTAAAGCGACCTTTAGAATAGGTCATCAATGTTTGATTGGTGGGGATGCAACTGTGGTACTGGGTAAAACTGATCAGCAGGGGTGCCGAGTGTTGTACTCGATCACTTTTCCTAAGGATATATCATCAGTGTTAAAGTCACAGGCAACCTCTTTAAGCTACATTCACACATTCATGTTACCATTCAAGAGAAATAGTTAGAGGTTTCTCTTAGGTACAGTATATTCCCATTAGCATCTGAAATGCTTCCGGTTTTATTCTCTTTTTTTTTCAGTGAAGCAGGTAGACTGTCTGAACTTTTATATCCATTGGCACTTAAAGTATGTAAATAAAAAAATATGAAACTGTAAAGTCCAAAGTATATATATATATATATATATATATATATATATATATATTCAGTTTGTTATCCATTTTACATTGATCCTCATAGATTTTTATTTCTGAGTCTTACCTGCAAATCAGATAAGAATAAGTCCTGCCATGCTCTGTGTCTTCTGAAATGGAGATACGGATTCATTTTCAAAGCTGATATATTCTTTACGCTCAATGAAACTCTATGGGTCAATGTAATATCTGATTAATGAAAAAAAAGATAACTCCTTTAAAAAATAATCATTATTGAAATATGATTAAAAACCATCAATAATAATTCCCCCACAAACACCAGTGGGGTTCAAAAGCACAAAAGGAGGGAGAAGGTAGGACAGGAGCTAGAGGGTGTAGGCACAATTGATACTGCTATACAAGACAAAGAGCCAAATTACAACCCTAAGCTGACCCTAAAGCTCTGCCTTACTCCATTACGGAGGGTATGACGCCCTAAAGTTTATTGGCACCCCCACTCAGCGTGGTCTTTCCCTATGCCAGCCCTACTGGTATAGCATTGAAACAGTTTATAGGTTATGAATCACCAAAACATGAGAAAGGTTAATGCCCAAACAAATTAACTGAATACGTAATGAAATGAGCAAGTACAATAACTCAAACATGTATGCGGTATTTACGATCCCTAAAAGCAACATAAAAATTACCAACCATAATAAGGGACCAATGAGCAAAGAAACAAAAACCAGGTTCATCTTGTGACAACTAAAATGCACAAAAACCAAATTATATTGAGATATTTGCACCATGCACTAAAAATACAGAGAGGATCCCTTTACTGATATGGTGCAGAAATTGTACAGTTTTACCTTAGTCAAGGCTCATGTATGACAAAAAGAGTGTGTCAGGACTAAACACATTTACAGATTGCACAAAGCCCGATACTAAAAGAAGATTCAAGAATACATTTTTACTTCCCTGTGTGGTGCGAATGCTGCACAACATTGCATCAGCATCCACAATATATGTTTCATGTTCAGTTTGCACCTGTTCACATTAGAAAGGTAGGATGTGCCATCAGTCTTGTTCTTAGATTGTAGGGTCATACTTTCTGATTGAGCACTCTTGCTCTTCAGCCTTAGACTATTTTAATTCTCCATTTGCAGGTTGCTGTCAAACCATAAGTTGTAGGGGGGGGTTTAGACAAAAGAGAGGCATTAGTTTGATGAGAACCCAAGAAAATGGTTGCCTTGACATTGGCTGTTGAGCTCACATAAAACTGGCCATTTTTGTGTGCTAAGTATCTCAATTTATACATATTTTTCATAGCAGTAATGCATGTATATTCCCATATTCATTGTTCTACATATCTTAGCACCACAGTGAAACTGTCTCCTTTTTAAGAAAAAAAAACAGTCAGCACTTGGATGTGTCACACAAATAGATGCATGTAGCCTTAAAGATCTAAAAACACCAATGTATAAAACGATAAAAAAACAAAATTTGTATAAATCTCAAAATGTTTGGCCACAATTGTAGATTAGTTTGATGATAACTAAAGTGAGTCTAGGGGAGAAAGGGGTTTGCAGGTAAACACAAAGCAAGATGTTGCTGAGAAATGTAGTTTTAGCAGTATAAGAATATGTCTGTCCCATTCAGCCAAGTACATAGGGGCAGATAGAGATGGAAATAGAGATGAAAATGACACAACGGTACAGGAAAGAAACGTTATGTTGGGTTTGTTTAAAGTAAACCTATACTGTGCTGTGTGAAATAATTTGATTCTGAGAATAATTAGAGTTACATATTTTTACCCAAAAGGACATCTGCACTATGTGATAAATGTGACTATTCAATTCATACATTTACATTTATGTATAAATATGTGGTTCTTTACATATTAGAGTTACTTAATAAGAAGAATGCGCAATAACTCCAGCAACATTTTTTCAAAGCATTGACATAAAAGCCATTCATCACATTTAGTGTGTTAAGACACTTTTTACGACTTAGTGGGCAATAGGTGTGGCTTAAGATGAAAAAGGGTGACTTAAAATGCACCAACAAGCACCAAAATCTTTCTTGCTCTACAACCTGTCTTGACTATATAAATCACCAATAAAATTGAACAAGAATCAAGTAAACAATAAAAAATAATGTTTATTGAAACCAAAGAATGTAAGAACATCTAAACAAAATATGGCAGCAAACTGTGAAGCTAAAGGTGGGAACACCTGGACATTTGTATGTACAAGTGCTTCTCAATAAATAACAGTATCACCAAAAAGTTAATTTCATTAATTCAATACAAAAAGGGAAACACATTATATAGAGTCATTACACACAGAGTGATCTATTTCAAGTGTTTATTTCTGTTAATGTTGATGATTATGGTTTACAGCCAATGAAAATTAGGATATTATATAAGACCAATTGAAAAAATGATTTTAAACTCAGAAATGTTGGCGCCTACTGAAAAGTTTGTACAGTAAATGCATTCAGTACTTAGTCAGGGCTCCTTTTATATGAATTACTGCATCAATGCGGCATGGCATGGAGGCCATCAGCCTGTGGCATGCCCAGGTTGCTTTGATAGCAGCCTTCAGCTCGTCTGCATTGCTGGTTCTGGTGTCTCTCATCTTCCTCTTGACAATACTCAATAGATTCTCTCTGGGGTTTAGGTAAGGCGAGTTTTCTGGCCAATCAAGCACAGTGATACAGTGGTTATTAAACCAGGTATTGGTACTTTTGGTAGTGTGGACAGGTGCCAAGTCCTGCTGGAAAATGAAATTTAAATATTCAAAAAGCTTGTCAGCAGAGGGAAGCATGAAGTGCTCTAAAATTTCCTGGTAGACGGCTGCCCTGACTTTAGTCTTGATAAAACACAGTGGACCTACACCAGCAGGTGACATGGCTCCCCAAACCATCACTGATTGTGGAAACGTCACACTAGACCTCAAGCAGTTGGATTGTGGCCTCTCCACTCTTCCTCCAGACTCTGGGACTTTGATTTCCAAATGAAATGCAAAATTTACTTTCATCTGAAAACAACACCTTGGAGCACTGAGCAACAGTCCAGTTTTTTTTCTCCTTGGACCAGGTAAGAAGCTTCTGGCATTGTCTATTGGTCATGAGTGGCTTGACACAATGAATGCAACACTTGTAGCCCATGTCCTGGATACATCTGTGTGTGGTGGCTCTTGAAGCACTGACTCCAGCAGCAGTACGCTACTTGTGAATCTCCCCCAAATTTTTGTATGGCCTTCTCTTAACAATCCTTTCAAGGCTGCAGTTATTCCCATTGCTTGTGCACCTTTTTTTACCAGACTTTTTTCCTTCCACTCAACTTTGCATTAATATGCTTAGATACAGCCCTCTGTGTACGGCCAGGTTCTTTAGTAATGACATTTTTTGGTTTAGCCTCCTTGTGGAGTGTGTCAATGACTGCCTTCTGGACATCTGTCAAGTCAGTAGTTTTCCTCATAATTCTGTAGCCTACTGAACCAGACAAACGGACCATTTTAAAAGCTTTGCAGGTGTTTTGTGTTAATTATTCTAATTTTCTGAGATTATGAATTTTGGGTTTTATTGGCTGTAAGCCATAATCATCAACATTAACAGAAATAAACACTTGAAATATATCCCTCTGTTTCTAATGACTTTATAGAATATGTTTCACTTTTTGTATTGAATAACTGAAATAAATTAACATTTTGATGATATTCTAATTTATTGAGAAGCACTTGCATATCTCCCACAGTTCCACAAAATATATCATATACCTATGTAAAGTATATAGTGACATCCAGCTGAATAATAAAATTAACAAAGAGCAATTATGGTAATTAGTATTAATGCCGCAGTGGGAATGATCCTACATAAAACTGGAAAGCAAAGAGACCTATGCCTAAAGAAAGTACAGTACACAAGGATATATACGTGTGGAGGAAACAGCCAGGGATCTACCGCTCCCGACACGTTTCGCACCAAATCCAAATGCTTTGTCCCATGATACAAAGCTAGTTACATATAACAACAATATTTTCATTTATTGACAGCAAAATATGATAGCAATAAAAAAACAATGTCGATTATAAGTATGATAGAAAACCTTCCATTATACATCGCAGCTTAACCTATACAAAACCCTTTTCTTTTTTTGTGTTTTAGTTGAGTTGTTAAAGGCCTAAAAAGTCGGATAACCAAAAAAGATTACCCACAGAAAAAGGTAAGATGTATCAGTCCATTTTATTTAGATTGCAATAAAGTTATCATATGACACTAATACACAAAGGTAATACACACATAAAGCTGGAAGCTCCAGGACAAAGATACTAGATATGTAACATAAGGCATTTATGGTATAGAATAATAAAGAAATCTAAATATAAAATATAAACTACAACATTTAATTTTGGTGTTTTGACTTCGTTCTTCTCCAAAGCAAAAGACGTAAAATAGTTGATATGATAATAATACATCAGCTCATCAAGCAAACTGTTTATTTGTATTGAGATGAAACAAAATATGACAACAGAATCTATTCCCTAAAGCACAATCCCCATAAAATATGCATGACTGACATTGTTTAATCTAGATAACACATTATAAGCGGGGTTATTTAATGGATATTCAGCAGCTTATGCAGTCTGATGTTTGGTGGCCATTGTTGGAAACCTGAGGCATATTCAAAGATGGTTTTCATACCCATGTCAAAATGTTATATACCCCTATTTTTGCTATTTTGTACATTCTAGAAGCAGTGGCACACTCCTGGAGCAGTAGGGTTTTATTCATAGCCTTGCCCAAATAGCTAAAGTTGTTTTATAAAAAAAAACAGATATACATTGAATTTGGTTCACATCTTGCATATTAAACCCATCACTTACTATTGCTCCTGGGCCCTTGTCATCTCTTGGTGCTGTTACATGGGGTTCTAATGATGACCTGTGAAAAGCAGTAAGTAAGTGATGGTGTGGTCTGAGATCTGAGGTCTGAATTTGTTAAGATTGCAATGGCTTTGTCTGATCAGACAGAAATATGGTCTGAACATACCACATCTCCTGGGCAGGGGAGGAAGCAAATTAGTATACAGACAGGACAGCAAAGGACAAATGTGATTTATTTATTTTTTTTGTGAGGTAAAACTTGTTTAAAAAAAGGAAGGGAAATACTTTACCTCACAGAAAGAATTAGCTGTGATCCTGTCTATATACTCTCCTTTTGCTTGCTCCTCTGCCCAGGGGATTTGGTATGATAAGACTATGTCCATGTACGGTCCCACACGGCCATTACACAGTACATTACAGGACACATATATAAGATTACCTTAGCACAGGAACATTTGTTTTAGCACATCAAATTGTGGAACTTCATCTATTGATGAAAATGTTCTTTTTTAATGGAAAAACTCATTTAAATGTAGATTTGTCCACTCCTATGTGTAACCCCACAAGTCTACTCTCAAAATCTGGTGGTCTCCTTAAAAAGAGCCACTCCTTGGCTAGGTCCTTCCTGGAGGGATCTGGCTATTTTCTGTGTCAAGACTCCTAACAGACTCAATTGACCTTTTTTGATTTGCATACTTCCCAGGGGGCAATGCACCTAGGATTTCACTGTGTTGTGCGCCTTTGCTGGCTGCCGGCAGTGTTTTCTCTGGCTGGTCTCCCCGAGATCAGTGATTGTTTTGTCTTGCAGGAGATTTGGCATGATAAGACTATGTCCATGTACGGTCAGACACAGCCATTACACAGTACTTTACAGGACACATATATAAGATTACCTCAGCACAGGAACATTTGTTTTTAGCACATCAAATTGTGGAACTTCATCTATTGATGAAAATGTTCTTTTTAATGGGACAACTCATTTAAATGTGGATTTGTCCACTCCTATATGTACCCTCACAAGTCTACTCTCAAATTTATTGCAGCTAATGACATTTGCAGGTAATCGCTCTGCCTACTGATTAGCTGCAGCTGTCACATGTCAGCAATGTCACAGAAAAGAGGGGGGAGACCAGTAGACTACATAGCTAGCAAGGTGGTGCAATGACAAAGAATTGGAAGATCAGTATTGGCTGTTTTTTTCTTTTTTTTTTACCACACTTGGGCCATGTGTAAATTTATTAAAAAAATGGAAAACCCCTTTCACACTAGAAGTCCCAGAAATTTCGAGCCCCCCCCCCCGAAGTCCCAAAAGAGGGTCAAATGACCCTTAGTCCAAACTGAATAGAACTAACTAGAAACTAAATGGCTAAACTCAATGGAAAACAACAACCTCCTGTGGTGTGACAGTAATGGCCTTAATTACAGAACAAAAGACGGTGATTATAGGATGTTGGCTAAAATCCTTCAGGTCATTCGACCCATCTCTGGGTTCCAAAGGTAGAAATGTTAAATGACCCCTCTCTGGGACTTCTAGATATTTACAAGAATGTCAAAAATAAGAACATAAACCAAAAACAATGTAATGATGAAATGTGGACCAAAGAGAACAGTGCAGCAGATTTGTTTTTGGTATCGTGTATTTTCCATATATAAATATAGACATTTTTTTACTCTGCTTTGCATCCAGTTTTATATTTATTGAGGAATACAACCAGCATGTAATAATCATTAAGACATGAAAGGGGTTGTGAATACTTTCTTGTAAATTATAGGTCTATTTCCTAGGCAGCCTTAACATAATGAAGTGTGAGTTCTTCAGAAATGAAAGAAGGTAATGTAGTCCTTACGGGTAGTCTTTTTGGAGTTGGAGATGCAGTGGCATTAGGAAGGTTTCTTCAGCTTTTCCTCACATTACATAAGGCGAGCTGGTTCATACCATCCCTGACTCTGCTTCATGCTTTCTGATGTTTCAGTTTTTGGCAATGCATTACAAAGCCACGAACTGTACGCCATTAATTTTCAGTTAGGACAGAGGTTTTCAAATGAAACTGTTTAATTAGGTATTTCAAGGCTGAGTCAGATTTCAGCATCGGAAAATGTTAAAATGCTTAACTGAACAGTTAGCAAACCACAAAGCGTTTAACAGAATCCACATCGTGTAGCTTGTCATTGCATCATCTTTGTACGTTCCTTAATATATGAAAGATACTCTTCATTAATTATACATAACATATATTTACAAGGGAATGATGCAAGAAAATATGGCAAAACATTACTGTAATTTTATGCCGTGCAGTTCTCCAGCACTATGAGTGTTCATTCTCATTGCTCTCCTAACTTGTAATGAACAAATCTTTGAAAATTTTAATATTTCACTGCAAATTTGATATCTGAAGCCACATTTGCTGCATGTGGGTCAAGGGAAGCAGACACACCGATCCATATTCTATCCTTTCACACCTCAATGACTTATGTGCTATAAATATAGATCTTTAACAGAAAAATCAACCATTGATGTAACACAGACAATGCGAATTCTTCAAAGCTTCACTCATCTCTACCCCTCATT
Source organism: Anomaloglossus baeobatrachus (assembly GCF_048569485.1). Lineage (NCBI taxonomy): Eukaryota > Metazoa > Chordata > Amphibia > Anura > Aromobatidae > Anomaloglossus > Anomaloglossus baeobatrachus. The sequence goes on along the minus strand of NC_134354.1, from coordinate 536,948,327 downwards.
AACATCAGAAATATTCTAAATGTAAATTCTATTTATTCAATTCTTAGCAATCAAGCCAATAAAAGAATATAACTAGACAGTATACGAACAGGAAATTTTTTCAGACTTTACCAAAACCTAGTTTATCGATTTAGTCTCAGAACTGCCGGTAAATAAGTCTGATCTTATGTAAATGGTGGGAATGACTTATAAAACACCTATAGTGGCTGTTAGTGATTTGTGGAGCACTCATACATAGATAACACATAGATATTATATTTTTATTGCACTTTTAAAAAAAGTCCAACTTTGGTCGAATTCACACATCTGTACTCCAACAACTATGCGTAGACTAGCCATTGGTTTCCTGATCTAAACTTGACAGCTTCATATCTGACTATGAGGCTTCAGGAAAGGAGATTGCTGGATCTCAGACAGCAAAACACAGAGGAGTGAACTTCACCTTACATTAACATTAGCTTAGACAACTCTAGCACTCTTTTAGACTGCAGACATGTGATTTGTCTGTGTGTGCTGTCAGGATTCTTCAGTGCTGGTGCCAGGAGCGGGCGGACACGTGACCACAAGTACAGTATGTGATTTGTATACATAAACCACATTCCAACTAGACGTGACCGACCTAGTGTAAGTCATTTGTATTGAGTGAAGTTTCACATGTCTAGTTGGTGTGTGACTGCATTTATCCAAAGTGCATACTTGAGGTCACGTGGCCACCAACTCCCAGCGCCAGCACTGGAGATTCCTGACTGCATGGAATATGCATGATGTGAGGATTCATACTGTAAGTCTGCAGTCATATACCATGACTGCAGACATGAAACCCAAACCAGGACAACCCCTTTAGGTATAATCATAGCTAAAAAAAAAAAAAAGGGGAAACACTCATTTTAGTAGAGCCTAAGCTTTAGTTCATCAAGTTCATAGCAACTGAATATATCTAGTGCACTTCTGTAGAAAGCTCTGGGTGAAGGTGAAATGTTGAAAAGGGCAAAAAGCAACAAAGTGGATTGAATATAGTTGAGTACCGGGTTCTTGTTGTAATTTCCTGGACTGCTTTTCACGTGCACCAAAGTTTGAGGGTAGAATGCCGATTGCCTTTTGTATATTACATCGAGTTCATAGCAACTGAATATAATTTGGCCCCAATTTATAAAGACTAACATTTTGCATGTAAGTATAGATGACAATTGTGTGGCGCCCCAGGACCTGGTCGCCACAACAGCATTGCCCCTCCAAAGGGTTAATGCTGAGCCTGGAGGTAATTGGGGGAATCTTTGGCCAGTAAGTTTCTCCCTCAGGCCAGCAGGGGGAGCTCTGAACCTGGAGTTCCAGGGAGCATTCCTTAAGTCTGACCTGAGAGAGGAGTTAGTGGTCAGTCTGTAGAGAGAAAGCAGAGAAAGCAGACGCAGAGTAGTGCTGCCTTGTGGAACTGGGGCCTGGAGCTGGAATAGCTTGGTCCAGTGAAGCATGATTTGCAGAGAGGCACAGAAGAGACTCAGACATCGGAGTCTATGGTTGCCAGGGTATAAAATCCTTCCCTGGTGGCCGAATCCGGAGGGCAGGAGAGCTGCAAGCCCCCTGGCCCAGAAGCAATCTGAAGGTACAGCTGCATCCCAAGGGCCCGGTGTGGACTCCAGCAGAGAAGCACCAGAGAGGGCCTGCGCAGCCTACCACACAGAAAAAGGGACGAACCACCGGTCCCAGCAGCAAGAGGGCCATTGCTAAATTCAGAGTGCAGGGTCCTGTAGAAGAAAAGAAAGATCAGGGAGTAGGCCTCATACTCAACTGGCCAAAGAGATCACCCCCAGGCACTTCCAGGCCGGCCGGATCATCTTAACCACCTGTGATGGTCTCCCTGGACTAAACTGTTGCCAAGTAAAAGAGGAGAAGGTAAAGAGACTACTGTTTGTGCCTGTTTCTTTCACTGCCTGTCGGCCCTGCACCGTATTATTCACACAACATCACACCATAGACTCTCACGAGCACCAACTGTTGCCCCGGGGTACCGCTCCACCTGTGGGGAGCAGGACCATCCAAGCTGCCATTCCATCAGCCCCGGAGGCCCCATACAGCAGTGGCGGCTTAATAGCCGCAAACCACAGGTGGCGTCACGACAACCATAAACTTTATTCACCAGCCCTATTTAATTGACACCCACCAGGGCCACGGAGTCGGGCCCCGCCACCACTGACAACCCCCGGACTAGTCCGGCCCAGCACCGGGTGTCCCATAGCCCTGGGGTGGGCGAGTCAATTGCACTGGCTAAGATGCGATAAATTCATTAAAAAGCGTTTTAATGAATTTGACCACAGCAAAAATTGTACTCAAGAGATTAGAGAATATTTCTGTCATAATTTACAACACTTTTATTGTGTAAATGTATTATTATGAATTTGTCGGCTGCACTCAAGCACATCCCATCCACATGAGACTACTTTCAGAGATGGCAGAGCTGGTTGAAACAAGCGTAAAAATGCCTAAAGTGGAAACATTTTTGCACAACTATAAGTTGTGCAAAAAATGTTATATTTCAACTGGTTTTACTCCAGAAATCAGGCAAAAACTGTTTGATAAATGGGGCCTTCGTGTCTGTCAACATATTGTTCTTTATAACTGATTGAGCAATGAGCCAATATATATGTTTAGCTTCATAAAAAGATCAATAAAATCTAGACAAGGTGTCTTACTTGAAGATAAATGGGTCTTTTTCTTATTGTTCCTTTATAATGAAACTAAAAATGAAAATAACACATAGTTTTTCTGTTTTCTTTTAGTATTAAAATGTACATGCATTTATTATTTTATCTGCATTAAAGAATTCAGCATGGAAAAAATAAGTCTCAGTCCTCCCCTTACACTTCATCCCACAACTACAAGATTAAAAACATAAATACCCAGACATCTGCGATAGAGACCAGTGTCTGGCTGTCTGGTTTCCATCTTCAGCTAGGACCAAATAGCATATGAATATGAGCCTCCAACATCTTTATTCATTCTGAATGAAAGCATTAGATCCCCACAAGAAGATTTAGATGCAATGTTATCACTTATCGCTTAGTTTAAGGGTTTGACCAGGTTTAGCACAAAAGTCTTAAGTTATTACATGACTACAGATTTGTAAATCATCACAATCTGCACAGAGCGCTGTCAGGATACCTTGGTGCCAGCGCCAGGAGCGGATGGTTATGCCATGGTAAGTATGTGATATGCATACTTCTGGGTACATTTCAACTAGATATGCACTGCCTAGTCATGCACTTCTAGTTGACGTGTGGACTGAAACAGGTATATTGCATACTTACGATTCCATAATCACCAGCACCGAATCATGACAAGGTGCACTGTGCGCACAGTGAGGATTCACATGTCTATGATCACATAGAGTCACTGTAAACTTTCATGCCAAACCTGTATAAACCCTTTACACATTTCAACTAATTACTTAGCAAAGGTTATTCATAATAATCAGTTATTAGCTGATATTAAGCAGAAACATATTAATACATATTATTCTAACTATATATTATTAATACTTAGATTTCAATGTTTGATATTTTCATTACTATTTTTGTTGGGGGGGTTGTGTTGCTCTTTTAACCTTTTTTACGTATTCATGCTTTATAGGAACGTAATATGGTTTCAGTATCAATGGATGTATATCAACCGGTAAAGCTTCAACATTATGTGATAATTGTGTATCAGAAATGTTAAAATTCATTTTATCCTTTAACAATTAGGGTGCTTTCACACAGCGTTATAACCTATGTTCACTGGTCCCGTCGGCGCTTCTGTCTGAACCCCACTGCAAAACGGGTTGCAGAAGCATGCGCTGACGGGGCCATTGACTGTAATAGTGCAGACGGAGTCAGTGTGTGCTGTTGTCTTGCACCATTTTCGGGCGTATATGCTTTCTGCAGGTGGACATACAGACACAGTATACTACGTCCAGGTGTCCACCTGCAGAAAGTGTAAATGCCCGAAAATGGTGCAAAAGAGAGCACACAGTGACTCCGTCTGCACCATTAAAGTCAATGGCCCCATCGGCGCATGCGTCTGAAACCCATTTTGCGCGGGAGTTTGGATGAAAACCCCGACAGGACCAGTGAACGTAGATCATAACGCATAATGAAAAGGCCCTTATTATATTGTTCAGACTACAACCCGAAAATGTTTTTGCTAAAACGTCCCTGTGTCTTATAGTTCTCATTCAGCAATGTGTTGCAGCAAAAGACCCCCACATCTCCCTACTGCTTCTTTAAAGTGGATTAAGAACCAGATAGTCATTGTTCCAACATTAGCAAGCCTTCTTCTGATCATTCCAATGGAAAACAGAAAGGGACATAGTCAGTTCACTGGTTAGTAATGAAGTCAGTTGCAGCGGATTCTGATAGTGCCAACAGGGAACAGGTTGAGGAAGAAAAATATCCAGCAATTCGGAATATTCATAAAACCATTCATTTATTATACAAAAAATTGTAGCATATGGTAGAAAAAGCCAAAAAAGTTACATAGGGACAACATAATCAAACAAACACGTTCCAGAATATATCCTCAGTCTTTGTATACAATCTTTCCAATGAAATCAAACTGTATCAATCTAATTGCCATCTTTACCTAAAGGATCACTTACAGCCTTTTTCCAATGTTACCTGTGAGATGGGTGGGCATGGCTACCCTACACTAAGTAGTATTACAAATGGAAGTCATCAGGAACTGCTGCAGTATTGAAGACCAGGGTGTTTGTGCCTGTGCTCAAAAACAAGGGAAGAATTCAGCCTAATCCAACATACATCAGTCAGTTGCTCCCTTCACCATTAACTCCATCACTTATATAGACCACCAACTTTGGTTTAATAAGTATGATTTGTTATCTAAACCTGGGATGCATCTTTTAGTCCAAAAAATATTGTCAATTTTCCTGTTTGTCAGGAGTCAAAAGAGATATGCAAAATAGGTTTATGACCTGTGAATCTTAAGACCAAATATTAGTCATACATTAGCTTTATTCGAAAATATGATAATATGCAGAAAAAATTTAATTTCACCAGTACATTTCACATGCACAATATTATTAATGGCATACATTTTCTTTGTTTATTATAAATATGTAATCCCTGTTTATGAGATTTTAACTATGATTATTATTGTTTCAGACAATTCATTTAAACTAGAAAATACCTCTGTCTAGCAACAGAATCATTTCCCTTTTAGGAAAACAAGACAATGCTCAGACTATTTTTAGATGGACTGTTTATTGTCCATGTAAAATTGTGTAGTTTACACTGCCACCAGGTGGTGAAAATGAGAAATACACATTCAAACACTGTTTTTGATTGTCTCTACAAGGAAAGATCTAAAACACTAAAAAGGCAACAGAATAGTTGACTAAAAGAATTAAAGTTTTAACTTTAAACATTTATCAGCCTTACTTTTTTTATACATTAACATATAACCAATAATTTTATTATAATGTTTTGCAACTTTAAAATCGAAAAAAAAAAAAAAAAAAAGGAACATTCATAACGATGTCAGTAGATATCTTTCAAAGTGAAAAATCTGGAAAACATTGCTTTCTGATATAAAAAAACTTACAGGAACAGGTTAAAAAAAATAATTGGAGCACTGTGATTTGTAGCTACATGCAACATGGTTAGGTTTCCTTTTAAATAATTTTTAGGCCCATTTTTCACTTAGTTCATGTCTAATCAGACACAACATAGCTATAAGTCCCATATATTCTTGAGCAGAGGTCTTATGGATTTGCCCACCATCAGGCCTAAGACACCACACGGCGAGAACAATGGTGCGAGTGGAGTGCGATAAAAAATCGCATTCCACTCGGACTAATATTAGCCTAAGTGCCAGCACACATGAGCGATTATTTTCTCAGCCCTAATCGGACAGAGAAAACAATCGCGGCATGCTGCGACTCTAATGCGAGACTCATTCTCTCGCACCCATTCAAGTGTATGGGCCGAGAGAAAAATCGCACTGCACTCACGGTACACCGGTGTACTGTGAGTGCAGGGCGAGAATCGCAATAGCCGGAAATGGAAGAGAGAGAGATAAATCCCTCCCTCCACTCCTCCGTGCCGGCCCGCCACTCCTCAAAGCCGGCCCGCCCCCCGCAGCTGAGGTCCGTTCGCACAGTCGGACCTCAGTCGCAGGGACACTCGCATGACACACGGCTCTGCTGTATTGCCAGCGTGAGCTGAGTGTCATGCAAGGGGATCGCAGTAATCCTCGTGTGGCCCTAGCCTGACCCTCATTATTGTCTGGTAACTGCAGTGTATTTGTCAACCGGAAGGGGCAGAAAATGCAGGAAGATCACTCACCTTACGAATACACCAGATCATTCTCATCTGACTGATATGGAAATCTGATTTCCTTAGCAAAAATCTGGTCTTCACAGATGAATAAAAAGTAAGTGTATTTGGAATAAAGGTCACAATTAAAGACAAATTAAAAAGAGCTAAATATAGATAGAAGATAAAAGAAATATGTGCACAGAGACCATTGTGATTGAGGTCTAGCTTGCCCCCCAAAGGGTGCAGTATTTTAGCCAACAGCCATAAGCCATAAGGCTTTTGCGAATTCCCACACCAAAGTAATATTGCATATTTTAAAGAGTCAATTTTGTATAAACATTTTTCAGGACTTCAAGGATAATTTTATTCTTCTCATAATAACCATATGTATAATTAAGAAAATAATTATTAATTAAGCTAAGCATTATTGGCAGCTTATAGATATAACAGCTGTATTGATTATTTTTTATCATGACTAATGCTATTTTTACTAGTATCCCAGTGGACCTATTCTTACAATATGCTGCCTTTCAAATATCTCTTCAGAACTTGTGCAGCCCAGATTTTCAGTGATAGATTTTGCTCATGTTTATCATGATGAATGCCTATCATGATAAGGGTTAATATTTGTTGACACTTTAGATCAGAGGTCCCCAACCGATCTGACCTTGAGAGCCGCATTCAGCTCTGAAAATGGGTTTCGAGCCACATTCAGCTCTGAGTGAGGTAAGCCAACCACATCAAGCAGCACTTGTCTCCCTCATAGTAGTTATACCCACAGACCCCATTACCGGTATAATGACAGCCAAAGCTTTTTATCAGAAATCACACTGAGGCAGCATACCAAGATCCATACCTTACCCCATTCAGATATGCTCTTCTATGTGGTGCTCCTCAAAAGTCACCATCTGGAGTCATGCTCGTCACATCTTTTTGCTAGACCGGATGCTTATACACCACACTGAAATAGAAGATAGATCTGTGAAAGAGAAGCCCAATAGGGTCCTATCAGATAACACAACAGGTTAATAATAGTGGAGAACTCACCTAGAGAAGTTGTGCAAGTTACAACTCCTATATCAGCGTAATATACAGATGAACAGCTGCAGCCCCGAACAGAGTAAAGCAAATTCAGAAGAAGAAACCGGGTATCTTGCCATGCTATCACCACACCAAGATGTAACTTAATTATTCCATATCTTTATTCTTTATGCACAGGTCAACGCGTTTCGGAGATCGCAGCCTCCTTCCTCAGGACAACAGGCAGGTCATAATAAATCTCATAATAATCTTTATGTCGAGAGGAGACTGGGATCTCCAAAATACATTGACCTGTGCATAAAGAATAAAGACATGGAATAATTAAGTTACATCTTGGTGTGGTGAGAGCACTGCAAGATACCCGGTTCCGTCTTCTGAATTTGCTTTACAGCACACTGCTTGTGCACCATTGCTTTAGGCCCCCTTCACACTCACGTGAAAAACACGTGCGTGTGTTACGTTCCGTTTTTCTGGTCCGTGTTCCGTATTTTATGTCCGTTTCTCCGGTACGTGTGACATCCGTGTGATGGCATATGCTAGCCGTGTGTGCGTGTGGAATGTCCGTGTGTTCGTGAGATACGTAGGTGTAATGTCCGTGTGTTGTCTGTGTGAAATTATCCGTGTGTTATGCACAATGACGTTGCTACATGCCCGCTGACAGCAGACAGACAGAGTAGCGCGATGAGAATGAACTTGGGTGAACTTCACCCGACTTCATTGTCATACCGCTGCTCTGTCTGTGTGTGGCGTCCTGATTAGCGGTCACCCGTGAAGGACTCACCGGTGACCACTAATCCCCTGAGTGACTGAAGTGAGCAGCGCAATTAGCGCTGCTGTCACTCAGGTTACCCGCGGCCAGCTGGAGTCCTCCACCCGAGACCACAACTCACCTGTGACTTCATCGCTGATCGCGCAGCTCACTTCAGTCACTCGGGCGACTTGCTGTCACAGTTGGAGGATCCAGCGGTGGCCGCGAGTAACCTGAGTGACGTCATCGCTGATCGCGCGACTCTCTTCAGTTGCTGTGTGGTGCTGGCAGGAGCGGCGGTGTTCTACTGCAGCTCTTGTCAGCTTCATGTAGCTGAGCTGAGAGCGTTGCGGGACCTCTGTGGATTACACCGGACAATGATGGGTTTTTGGGGCTTAATAAAGTGGTGACCGAGGGTGCTTGTTATTGATTATTATTTCAAATAAAGGATTTTTTTCGTGTGTGTGTGTTCATTTACTTTAACTTACAGGTTAATCATGGAAGGTATCTCGGGGAGACGCCTGCCATGATTAATCTAAGACTTAGTGGCAGCAATGGGCTGCCATTAACTCCTTATTACCCTGTTTGCCAAGGCACCAGGGCAATTCGGGATGAGCTGGGTAGAGTCCCGGGACTGTCACATCTAATGGATGCAGCAATTCTGGGTGGCTGCTGGCTGATATTGTTAGGCTGGGGGAGCTCCCCATAACGTGGAGCTCCCCATCCTGAGAATACCAGCCTTCAGCCGTGTGGCTTTACCCTGGCTGGTTTCCAAATTGGGGGGAACCGCACGCCGTTTTTTTTCAATTATTTATTTTTTTTTTTACAGCTTGATATAGACACGCCCACCGGCGGCTGTGATTGGTTGCAGTGAGGCAGCTGTCACTCAGCGTGGGGGCGAGTCTAACTGCAACCAATCATAGGCGCCGGTGGGCAGGGAAAGCAATGAATACGAGATTGAATAATGGGCGGCCGGCATTTTCAAAATAGTAGCCGCCGGAGATTTTTTATCAGCTGTGCAGCGCCGCGGCAGTGATCGGGGAACGGTGAGTATGAGAGAGGGGGGGAGACCGACAGAGAGAGAATAGAGACCGACTGAGGGAGATTGACTGACATACACAGAACAAAAAGATTGACCGACATCGCTTCAAAAAAGCACAAAACAGACACGGACCATACGGAGCTGCATCCGTGTCACGTACGTGTGCTCACGGACCCATTGAGTTTAATGGGTGCGTGTGTGCGTGTTCCGTGAGGAAAACAGACATGCATCCGTGTGTTACGGACAAACAAACGTATCACACACACGGACACACGCACCGTATGGAAAAACGCACGTGTAACTCCATACATTGAATAACATTGGAGTACGTGTGTCAGTGTCTCTGGTACAAGCAGGAAAGGACCAAACTCGTACCGGAGACACGTGCGTGTGAAGGGGGCCTTAGATAAAGTAAAAAACAGCATACCGTGACTTGCAATGCAGCAAATCCAATTCTGCCCCCTTTGTCCAATGCCCCTCCTGTCTGGCTCACAGGTGTATATTAAAAAACAAAGAAAGAAGAACGGACATATCCAGTACTAAAATCCAAACACTTTTGAGTAATCATATAAAAATTCATATCCAGTAACAGGAAGAATAGCGGCAACTGACTCTGGGGTAAATGCAGTGTTTATTCTGTAAACACAGATAACATCAGGTGGGGGAGAGGTGAGTGCGGCTGTACGCTTCCGCAGGTTCTACACTTCCCCGCTCATTCACTGTTTTCATCTGTGATTGGTTGCAGTCAGACGCCCACCCAACATCTGACTGCAGCCAATCACAGACCCGGTCTATACAGAGAATGAGTGAGCCGCGTAATCAGCGGTTACATCACTCAGGCTTTTTACGGTCACAGGTATCGCCAGCTGTGACCGGAAATCACCTGAGTGAGTGACTGCTGATCGTGCGGTTCATTCATTCTCTGGAGCTCACAGCGGGCAGTCCAGTTCTATGGCTGCTCACTGTGATCCTCAGATGTAGTAGAGCTGAATCGTTGTGGGACCTTGCGTGGATTATGTCGGACCTGCAGGGGTGATTATGGGGTTAATAAATTGGTGAAAGAGGAGGCTTTTAGTATTTTATTTCAAATAAAGGATATTTTCAGTGTTTGTGTTTATTTCTTTTCACTTATTACAGATTGGTGATGGGGGGTGTCTCATAGATGCCTGTCATTACCAATCCAGGGCTTAGTCGTAGTTATGAGCAGTTATTAACCCCTGATATTACCCTGATTGTCACCGAAACCAGGGCAATTCGGGAAGAGCCGGGTAAACTTCTCGGACTGTCACATCACATGTATGCAACAATCCTGGTTGAATGCAGGCTGATAATTTTAGGCTGGGTCTCTCCAGCCTGAGAATACCAGCCCCCAGCTGTAGGCTTTATCTTGGCTGGGTATCAAAATTGGGGGGACCGCATGCTGTTTTTTTTTAATTATTTATTTAATAATTAAAAAACAGCACGGGGTCCCTCATATTTTGATACACAGCCAAGCTAAGCACACAGCTGGGGCTGTAGCCATGGGCTTTATCTGTGCTGGGTATCATAATATGGGGAGACCCTACGTCATTTTTTAATTTATTTGTTTATTTTTACTGTAAGATAGACCCACAGACTCCAGTGGGGGGAAGCAGTGAATATGCATGAGGCTAATGAGCGGCACTAGAAGTAGGAGGGGCCGCGGGAGCAGGTATAATTCAGCCTAGAATGTATGGGCTCCTTCCAGGTTAGTGGGCGTGACCAGCTGGGTTAGTAGGCATGACCAGCTGGGATAGTGAGCTTGGAGATGTTTTCTCCCTCCCACTACAATCATGCTTCACTCCCCTGCCTCCCATGTGATAGGCCTGTTGAATGGCATTGTGAGATGGTGAAACAGCTCCCATTGTTCATGGCCAGAAATATGTACCTGGTTAAAGATGTGCATGGCAAGCCCCTGTATCACCTCACAAGCATAGTTTAGACATATATATTTGTGTCTCAACAGTATTTAATGTATGTAACTTTACCACCTGCAGCTGTCAGTAATGATGTGATAATACTTTATAAGGGACAAAAATGTCATTATTCAACCATAAGAGGACGCTGTTCCTCAGCACAGATGAAAGACTGCAATAGGTAGCTCAGATGGGGGCGGAGCTACAGGCTGATAAAAAGACGTACATCACAGGAAGTAGAGCAGCAGCCATCTTGGAAGCGGTTGGCAGTTGGCAGTGAATGAATACAGAGACAGAGGACGTGCAGAAGAGGGAAGAGATAATATTTGCGACTAGAAATCTATCATCTTGATCAGAGCTGTGACACTGTATCCGTATCCTTACCAGATGGGAGAAGATTGCTGAAAGAATGCTTTTGCGCTTTTGTGAAGTTGATAGGACGTTGCCAAGGAGACAAGCCACAGTGACCAGCAGTACTGCTCAGCTGTTGGAGAGGCCTCTTACCTGACTTTGTACTTCAGACATATTGTCCAGAGCAGACCCGGGTCGGTAAGATAAGTAAGGCCCACTGCGCCATCGCAGTGGGTAACCGTGCACGCACCTCACATCAGTTTGGCGCCAGAATATTTGAGACTGAGGCAGGGCCTGTAGTTAGTTTAGTTAGGCATAGTAACACTGTCAGGCCACAGTTACTGCCACAATCACCATTTGGTACCATCGTTTCCAAGACTACATTATTTAGTTCTTTGCCATTGAGGTTTCTCTGTGGACCACAACTACCTCACACCGGATGTTACTAAGACCCATCACAGACTTTAGGGCATAATCGAGCTCATCCAGGAGGGAACTTGTGTTGAACAAAATATCTGTTATTTATGTTAATTGGGGGTTAGAGTAAATTTATTTTAAGTTTGTAAACTGTTGTGCTATACCGTGGGCGGCTTGTATTTCACACCCATCCAATTTTTTTCATGTTTAAGGGTATTAATAGGTAGTTGGCGGTTGGAATATCCAGTCATGCCTGTAGGTAACATATAGTGTATATATTGTAGCAGTCTCATGTTGTAAGGCGCCACCCTGTATAGCACAAGGGTCTCAGCCTCTTCGCTGAGTGTTTGTGGATTTTCCCTGAATGTCTTCCCCTGTTTTGATTGCTTTCATATTCAAATTGTAGTAAAGCACTTTTGTTAGTTAATCTAGTTTTGGGGCCGTTTATTTCTCGTTCGTGACTTCGCTGTATCCTAAAGAGCCCACCCCGGTGCACGGCTTACAAATTTGGCGTAGTCGGCAGGATACAGCGACCGTTATGGACGGGAATGCGGCGGGAGTCAACTCACCGACATTAGCAGCACCAGTCCAGGCCCCAGCACAGGCAAGCCAGCTTTCCCTAATGTCACCAGTACAATCTGCCATGTCACCCCAGGTAGGGTACCTTCCAGCGAGGACTTTGTTCCCTCCCTTAGTTAGGTTTGATGGTAGCAACATCGGCCTTGAGGATTGGATGGAGAGGGTTCGGAGTGCAGTCAAGATGTGTAACCTGACTCTGGAATTACAGGCAGAAGTAGCTCTGAATGCCCTAGAGGGTGATGCCCGACGGACACTGATGGTGCGCCCTGAATCCGAGAGAGACAACATTGAGAAGGTATTTGCCCTGTTAGAGAGGGTCCATGGGGCCCGTGTGCCAGTGGCGCAGCTGAGAAGTGGATTCTTCAATCGGCCACAGCGTGAAGGAGAAACACTTATGCGGTATGCAAACGCCTTGCAGGAAGCAATGCAGGAGATCCGTAGGCGTGACTCTGCGGGCATGGGCGCCTTTCAGGAGCTGGACAAGATCCTGAGGGACCAGTTCATTGCTGGGATAGCCAATAAGTCTTTACAGGATAAGCTCCGAGAGATGACTCGGAGCAACTCAACTCTGACATTTAATGACAGCTATCTAGCCGCTTTAGAACGGGAGGAGGAGTCAATTCCTGTGATCAAGAAGTGGGTGAGCAGTGCCCATATTGCAGAGGGTCAGAAAGGATCAGGAGAGGCGGCTGTCCTGAGGGATGTGATCCAGACTTTAACAGAAGAAATGCAGGAACTTCAACTGAAGGTAGCTCAGGTGTGCGACCGACCACTTCACGCACCACCAATAGCTCCGCGACCCCGAGTCTCTATGGCAACACCGGCCAGGAGGCGGAATTCCATGAGGTACGACACATTGGGATCGCAACCCCACCGTGGGCCCCAATGCTGGCGCTGTCAACAATTTGGCCATATCGCCAGAGACTGCTCTGCACAGATGGGAGCAGCAATATACCAAAAGTCAAGCCCAGTGTATGAAGAACACGACCTGTATGCCAGAAGCCCTATAATAGAAGCTGAGATCGAAGGTCAGTGGGTACGCTGCCTAGTCGATACCGGGTCGGAATGCACAATTATGCCGCTGGAATTCTTTGAGAGACATTTTGGGCACTTGATGGAACCAGAAGATGGAAGTGTCATTAGGCTGACAGCTGCCAATAACAATGAGATGGATGTACAAGGGATAGTCTGGATGCATATCCGATTGTTCGACCAGAGCATTGGCAAGAAGGGAGTTGTGCTCGTGAACCATCCGCCCCGGAGAGGATTGGACATGACGCTGGGTATGAACGTGTTGAGAGATCTAGATCACCACATGTATGCCAAGGAAGGACCTAAGTATTGGCAACGGGCTACCACGCATCGGCCGACACAGAAAGTTCTGCAGCAAATGGTGAGGAGCTGTAGCCTGCAAAAGAGCACTAGGCGCGGTCAGCCAATCGGACGAGTGAGGGTGCCGCTGAAGACTCAGGTGAAGATCCCACCACAACAGGAGCAAATATTGATGCTGCCTGTGGGTGCTGGGAGACGACTGAATGGGCTGGAGGTCTTGATTGAGCCTGTCACTCAAGGGGAAGCATTAACCCGACCGCTGGTAGCCCGGGCTCTTGTCACCGTAAAGAATGGGTGCGCACCTGTACGATGCATTAATGTCCTAGACAGTGAATTAACCATTCCTGGAAATACTCTGCTGGCCGAAGTCTATGTGCTTGATGGGGAAATTCTTCGGCGGAGGGATTTCACGCTACAGCCAGATAGGAGGTCAGCCTGGACTTATGCCGTAGGTGTCCAACAAAGAGCGACCCCGACAGCTGAATGGAATGGCCAAGTGATCATGTCTCTGATGGGAGTGGACCACCGAACCCTCACTCCGGGGCAACAAAAGCTTCTCGAAGACACTCTTTGGGAATACCAGGAAGCGTTCTCAAGAAATGATGAAGACTTTGGGTGTACTTCCGCCATTGAGCACGAAATTCCTACCGGTGGTGCTGCGCCAATCCGGGAACGCTATCGGCAAATCCCACCTAAGATGTATCAGGAGGTGAAAGATATGGTGGCCAGCATGTTGGAAAATCGGGTGATCCAAGAGAGCCAAAGTCCATGGGCAGCGCCAGTGGTCTTGGTGAGGAAGAAAGACGGATCCCTCCGATTCTGTGTGGACTACCGGAAACTGAATGCCCAGACTGTCCAGGATGCCTACCCTCTTCCACGGATCGAAGAGTCATTGTCCGCCCTAGGTCATGCAAAGTTTTTTTCGACTCTTGATTTGGCCAGCGGGTACTGGCAGGTACCAGTGGCCGAGAAGGACAAAGCGAAGACTGCTTTCATCTTACCCATGGGACTCTACGAGTTTAATCGCATGCCATTCGGCCTGTCCAATGCCCCGGGGACCTTTCAGCGGTTGATGGAGCACTGTCTGGGTGATCTCAACTTTGAGTCGGTATTGATATACCTGGATGACGTGATAGTGTTTGGAACTTCATTCGAGGATCACCTTCAGAAGTTGCAGCAGGTCTTAGGGCGGTTGCGAGACCATGGTCTCAAGATCAAGCCCAGGAAGTGTCAACTGTTTCAACATCGGATAGAGTACTTAGGACATGTGGTCACAACGGAGGGGGTACAGCCGGCCGCCAGTAAGGTGGAGGCCGTCCAGAAGTGGCCACGGCCGAATACCCTACGGGAGGTGCGGGCCTTTCTGGGACTGGCCGGGTATTATCGAAGGTTTATACCCAAGTTTGCTCATCTGGCCGGCCCGATAAACGAGTTGCTGAGGGGCACAGCTGGGGGACCCAAAACTCGGCCCATCGAGTGGGGACCACGTCAGCAAGAAGCCTTTGAGGCACTGAAAAAGGCTTTAACGAGTGCCCCAATTCTGGCCTATGCGCGGTTTGATGCCCTATTCTTGTTATATACTGACGGGAGTTTACATGGTCTGGGGGCAGTACTATCTCAAATGCAAGATGGACGTGAGAGAGTAATTGCTTATGGCAGTAGGTCTCTGAGGCAGTCAGAGCGCAACCCCGACAACTATAGTTCTTTTAAGTTGGAACTTTTGGCACTGGTATGGGCCATGACGGAAAAGTTCGCTGAGTATCTGACGGGTGCCGAAGTGACTGTAATGACTGATAATAACCCGTTAGCACACTTAGGGAATGCCAAACTAGGAGCTCTTGAACAGAGGTGGATGGCTCGTCGTTCCAAGTACCAATACCACATCCAGTTTCGGTCAGGAAGGGAGAACAGCAATGCTGATGCACTCTCCCGAGTTCCTGTAGGATTGCCCACCCAGAATGTTGATGAGGAGCTAGAGGACACTGAAACACCGAATCTCAGTCGATTACCTCTATTCCAGAACTTGGCACATTCAAGTGGGGTGGCTTCTGGGATGCCAATGGTGTTAGGGAAGACTTTGGATGATTGGGGGAGAGTCCAGGATAGCTGTCCGGACCTACAGCGAGTGAAAGAATGGGTCCGGACCAAAGTCTGGCCACGGCCGGAAGAGAGGGCCTGTCTGACCACAGAAGGCCAGAAGTTGCTGAGGCAGTGGGATAAACTAAATGTTATCCAGGGAGTCCTGTGCCGGACTGTATACTTAAAGTCTGAGTTGCAGTACCGACAACAGATTGTTATACCTATGTCTTTGGGATCAGAGGCGGCCCGGGAAGCCCATGAGAGGGGCGCCCATTTTGGGAGCGATAAAACCTACAAGTGGCTCCAACGGCTAGTATATTGCCCTGACTTGGGAGATATGGTAACTGAGGCATGTCTGAAGTGTCGAGCTTGCGGATTGAGTAAGAGCCCCGAACAACGGGCCCCTGTCCAGGCCATCTTCACGTCTGCACCCCTAGAAATCTTGATGATTGACTATGTACAGATTGGGTATTCTGCCTCAGGGCACTCATACTGCCTGGTCATGACAGATCATTTTACAAAATATGCAGTGGTCGTACCCACCATTGACCAGACAGCAGAGTCAGCAGCTGAGGCAGTCTGTAAACACTTTATACAGGTGTTTGGGTGTCCAAAGAGGATTCATTCAGATCAGGGGGCATGCTTTCAGGGCACCCTGATGACTGAGCTGTACCAGCTTTATGGCATAGAGCGTTCCCGCACGACCCCATATCACCCCCAAGGGAACGGGGCATGCGAGCGATTCAATCGCACCTTGCTCCAGATGCTGCGGACTCTGGAGGACAGTCAAAAGGCTCGGTGGCCAGAATACTTACCTGAACTGATGTGGACCTATAACAACAGGGTACACAGTACCACCGGTTACTCACCACATATGCTCATGTTCGGGAGAGCCGGACGGGAAATCGTGGATCTCCACATGCCTGATCCAATGCAGCCACCTCCGAGAAATACCACTGCATGGGTGCAAGAGCACCGGCGTCGGCTGAGAGCAGTGCACAAAGTTGTGGGGGAGCGCCTCAAACAAGTGGTACACCCAAATCCGAGACCCGTGCAAAAAGACGAGTATGCTCCGGGTGACCGGGTGATGGTCAAGGCCAAAAAGCCAACTGGGAAGTTGGATGGGCGGTGGGAGGCGATCCCATATGTGGTGAAAAGAAGGGTAGATCCTGCTATCCCAGTCTATGAGGTGGAGCCAATGGGGACTGAGGGACCCTCGCGGAACCTTCATCGTAACATGTTGAGACGCTGCACCTTTGAAGAGCCCAAGGCAACAGAGGATGTGCCTATCCCTACTTTGAGTACAGTGGAAACCCCTTTAGTTGAGGAATGGTGGGTTGTCCCTGTCCCGGGAACGACTGAGGTTCCATCCGTGGTAAGCTTGCCACCCAGGGAGGGAGTTGTGCAACCGGCATCCCCTCCCTCAATAAATGTACATGAAGTCCCCGATCCTACGACTATGCGTAGGACAACCAGGTCCAATGCTGGTGTACCTCCACAGTGCTATGCGCAAGACGAATTTGTATGGGAAGGGTTGCCGAGGACGTCAACCTCTAGTGGGGTGGCATGTGAGATGGTGAAACAGCTCCCATTGTTCATGGCCAGAAATATGTACCTGGTTAAAGATGTGCATGGCAAGCCCCTGTATCACCTCACAAGCATAGTTTAGACATATATATTTGTGTCTCATAAATGTGAACAGTATTTAATGTATGTAACTTTACCACCTGCAGCTGTCAGTAATGATGTGATAATACTTTATAAGGGACAAAAATGTCATTATTCAACCATAAGAGGACGCTGTTCCTCAGCACAGATGAAAGACTGCAATAGGTAGCTCAGATGGGGCGGAGCTACAGGCTGATAAAAAGAAGTACATCACAGGAAGTAGAGGAGCAGCCATCTTGGAAGCGGTTGGCAGTTGGCAGTGAATGAATACAGAGACAGAGGACGTGCAGAAGAGGGAAGAGATAATATTTGCGACTAGAAATCTATCATCTTGATCAGAGCTGTGACACTGTATCCGTATCCTTACCAGATGGGAGAAGATTGCTGAAAGAATGCTTTTGCGCTTTTGTGAAGTTGATAGGACGTGTCCAAGGAGACAAACCACAGTGACCAGCAGTACTGCTCAGCTGTTGGAGAGGCCTCTTACCTGACTTTGTACTTCAGACATATTGTCCAGAGCAGACCCGGGTCGGTAAGATAAGTAAGGCCCACTGCGCCATCGCAGTGGGTAACCGTGCACGCACCTCACATCAGTTTGGCGCCAGAATATTTGAGACTGAGGCAGGGCCTGTAGTTAGTTTAGTTAGGCATAGTAACACTGTCAGGCCACAGTTACTGCCACAATCACCATTTGGTACCATCGTTTCCAAGACTACATTATTTAGTTCTTTGCCATTGAGGTTTCTCTGTGGACCACAACTACCTCACACCGGATGTTACTAAGACCCATCACAGACTTTAGGGCATAATCGAGCTCATCCAGGAGGGAACTTGTGTTGAACAAAATATCTGTTATTTATGTTAATTGGGGGTTAGAGTAAATTTATTTTAAGTTTGTAAACTGTTGTGCTATACCGTGGGCGGCTTGTATTTCACACCCATCCAATTTTTTTCATGTTTAAGGGTATTAATAGGTAGTTGGCGGTTGGAATATCCAGTCATGCCTGTAGGTAACATATAGTGTATATATTGTAGCAGTCTCATGTTGTAAGGCGCCACCCTGTATAGCACAAGGGTCTCAGCCTCTTCGCTGAGTGTTTGTGGATTTTCCCTGAATGTCTTCCCCTGTTTTGATTGCTTTCATATTCAAATTGTAGTAAAGCACTTTTGTTAGTTAATCTAGTTTTGGGGCCGTTTATTTCTCGTTCGTGACTTCGCTGTATCCTAAAGAGCCCACCCCGGTGCACGGCTTACAGCATCATACCTGGAAGGAGCCCATACACTCTAGCATCTACCGGAGACTGGTAAGTATAGCACGCTTGCTTTACTTTTTTTATTTCTTTCTACTTTTTTTTTACTACCCGAGTGCCAGATCCAGATCAGTCTTGGCCCAGCCAAGCACTCAGTTACTCTTGAACCCTTGATGGTCTTGACATCACAGAAAAAAGGCTATAAAACACCACAAAAAAAAGCCACAAGAACTGCACCAAAACCGCAGATGACTCCCAGGAGACATCCTGCCACAAGATCCGGTTTTGGTCAGGTTTTGGTCAGAAAAAAAATGCTGCAAAAACGTCCTGTGTGAACATAGCCTTAGACATAGGATTTGGTGGGCTAAACAGCAAGTTTCTTATCATTTCCATCAGTTGATAAAACTTTCCTGTGGTGAAAATTCAGCTTCTTGCTAGAAATCTATATATTAACTTTCTGAGATGATGAGAACAATTGTTATACAACCCAATCAGACTCTTTATGTGCATTATGTCCACAGTACCTTAAAGGGGATGTCCCAAAATTAAATATATTTATTGTATAGATCATAAAAAATGAACAATGTGTTCCATTTTAAAGATGTAAATACAACAAAAAAGGAGAGTCATAAGTTGCTATAATGTCAGCTGCCAGAAATGAAAACACCCTGATTCTGCTCAGAGCTGCCTAAGCAGCACAGATTAATATGAGCAGCAAGGGATCACAGTGGCAGATCAAGCTAGAACCATATCTGCTAGCTGCCTGGATAAGCAAAGAGCCCATTGGAATGTAGTAAGAGAACCTGAGCAGCTCTCTTCTTTGTAACAACTTTCTGACATGAGCTGTGCAATCATCATCAGTGAAGAAGTGTTAAGGGTACTTTACGCGCTGTGATATCGCTATCGATATCGCTAGTGAGCGTACTCGCCCCCGTCGGTTGTGCGACACGGGCAAATCACTGACCGTGGCGCACAACATCGCTAATACCCGTCACACGGACTTACCTTCCCTGCGACGTCGCTCTGGCCGGCGATCCACCTCCTTTCTAAGGGGGCGGTTCGTGCGGCATCACAGCGACGTCACATGGCAGCCATCCAATAGCACATTTTCATTCTTACATATAGCTAATGGATTTTTCATGTCAGTATTCACACAGCAATTTCTGCTTTTCATATATTCCCCTTACATAGTCACTGGTGTGCATACCTTCTCTCCATATAATGTAGATTTTTTAGGTTTTTGCACCCAGTTCTACTCAGAATGGTGTTCCAGATGTTATTTCTTGATTGATTTGTAGTCTTTCGTTTGTAAACCCGGCCCCACCACACCTATTGCCAATTCACATTATACACATATATAGCCTGGGTCTCAGCTTCCTATACACGGTAAGTTTTTTAACTGCATGAGATGACACACACTAGCTAGGGACCCCAATGTAGAGAAATAATTTGGCGTAGTGTTGGTGCTCTGTTGCAATGATCAATTCAATAGCTAAATTTTTCTTTATTCATATGTTCATGGCAGTAATGCAGATTCCATTTTTCCCATCTCATTCTTACATATAGCTATTGGATTTTTCATGTCAGTATTCACACAGCAGTTTCTGCTTTTCATATATTCCCCTTACATAGTCACTGGTGTGCATACCTTGTCTCCATATAGTGTAGATTTTTTAGGTTTTTGCACCCAGTTCTACTCAGAATGGTGTTCCAGACATTATTTCTTGATTGATTTGTAGTCTTTCGTTTGTAAACCCGGCCCCACCACACCTATTGCCAATTCACATTATACGCATATATAGCCTGGGTCTCAGCTTCCCATACACGGTAAGTTTTTTAACTGCATGAGATGACACACACTAGCTAGGGACCCCAATGTAGAGAAATACTTTGGCGTAGTGTTGGGGCTCTGTTGCAATGATCAATTCAATAGCTAAATTTCTCTTGATTCATATGTTCATGGCAGTAATGCAGATTCCATTTTTCACATTTTCATTCTTACATATAGCTATTGGATTTTTCATGTCAGTATTCACACAGCAGTTTCTGCTTTTCATATATTCCCCTTACATAGTCACTAGTGTGCATACCTTCTCTCCATATAGTATACAATAGCAGAGGAGGGGCGGAGATGAGCGGTCGGAACATGCCGCCCACCTCCTTCCTTCCTCATTGCCGGTGGATGCAGGTAAGGAGATGTTCGTCGTTCCTGCGGTGTCACACACAGCGATGTGTGCTGCCGCAGAAACGATGAACAACATCGTACCTGCAGCAGCAACGATATTATGAAAAGGAGCGACGTGTCAACGAGCAACGATTTTCACGTTTTTGCGCTCGTTGATCGTCGCTCCTTGGTGTCACACGATGCGATGTCAGTAACGCCACCAGATGTGCGTCACTAACGACGTGGCCCGACGATATATCGTTAGCGATGTCGCAGTGTATAAAGCACCCTTTTGGGTAAATTCAATGATTTTTTTAAACTTCCTCGTATTTGACTTTGAGAAAACTTTATTGGCATTCTTAGGTGTGGCTTACATGTTTTTTTGTTGCGTTTCATACTGCAGAAATACACTAAGGATGCATTTGCGCTTCTTACCTGCATATTTTCTGAATCTAAAGCTTGTCTATGGGAAAAATCTGTGCATAAAACTCGCGTACTTGCAACAGAGATTGACTTGCTGTGAATTTGAAAAAAATGTACAGCAGAAGAAAAGCAACACAGGGGGACGAGGTTTCTATAAATCCCATCCACTTTGCTGGAACGGTAAGACTGCATTTTTTTTTATTTAGATTTCAAAGGCTCCTGAGAGCACAAATATTTTTTTTACTGTAGGGAAAATAATAAATGTGATATCGGCTGACCTGTGTGCCTCTATTCTGAGTGATTTGAGCACATAGCTGAATCCTCAAAATTGGTGTAAAAGGTCCAAGAATGGCACAGAAGAAAGACATTCAGGAAGGGATTCTGAGGAGGAGAAAACCAAGGAAGAAAACATCCCTGGGGTGACAAGAAAAGCATTCAGTGTACTTCCTATCCATCCCATATTGAATAGAATAGAGTGCAGATATTCAGCTGTGGAAACTATACAGTTGATGAAACTGTGCTGTACAGCTTCGCAACTCAGCAGTTTCGGATGCTGCTGCTGCCTCCAGGAACAGCCGATCTGTGGGGGTGACGGATGTCACACTACCAATAGACATTGAAGACCTATTCTAAAGAGATTAAGGAATAACGTTTGGAACTCCATTCTATGTCTGAACTGGGTGCAAAAATTCTATTCTAAAGAGAGGCCATCAAAGTTAGACTCCCGGACAACCCTTGTAAGCATTTGATGTTCATATTTATATACAGTGACTTACAATAATGAAACAAATCAAATTTTCTACCAGAGTATTGCTTTGGGATATTTTAATTTAAATTTTTAAATCAACATGACTAGACTAAAGGGTACTTTACACGCTGTGATCTCGCTAGCGAGATCGCAAGCGATTGTACCCACCCCCGTCGGTTGTGCGACAAGGGGAAATCGCTGCCTGTGGCGCACGACCTCGTTAGTCCCCGTCACATGGACTTACCTGCCCTGCGACGTCGCTCTGGCCGGCGAACCGCCTCCTTTCTAAGGGGGCGGTTCGTGCGGCGTCACAGCGACGTCACACGGCAGGCGTCCAATTGAAGCGGAGGGGCGGAGATGAGGGGGACATAACATCCCATCCACCTCTCCTTCCTCATTGCCACTGGAGGCAGGTAAGGAGATGTTCGTCACTCCTGCAGTGTCACACACAGCGATGTATGGTGCCGCAGGAGCGAAGAACAACATTGTACCTGCAGCAGCAGCGATATTAAGGAAATGAGCGACGTGTCAACGAGCAACGATTTTTCACGTGTTTGTGCTCGTTGATCGTCGCTCATTGGTGTTACACGCTGCGATGTCGGTAACGGCGCCGGATGTGCGTCACTACCAATGTGACCCCGACGATATATCGTTACCGATGTTGCAGCGTGTAAAGCTCACTTTATGCCTGGTGTTTTGCCTTCTATAAGAGCCAACACATCTTGAGTATGCTATGCCACGGTTACTATTAGAGGTAGATATTGATTCCTTGGCTGCTGACCAAAGGATGTCATTTTTATAATTGATGTTTTTAGATGCTTTTGTTGTTTTACAGTACTCCAATCAGTCATGATATAAAAAAATCAACGACAGGTAGAGTAAATAACATCCAATATCCAGCTACAGTACTATCTGTCAATGTGTGGAATGTTTTAGGCAGCAAGTAACCAAACAGATATAAAATAAAAATATGTTTGAAGCAGGACAAATTGGCAAGCTTAAGGCTCTGAAACATTTTCACAACGGTAAATGTTTATGGCTAGCTGACAGCATTAAAGCATCTCAAAGACAGGAAGTTTTGGGATCTCATCTTAACTATTAGTATCTACTCAATGTGGTCGAAAGATGGACAACTAGTGAACGAATAATAGAGGAATGGACACCCATGTAAGGAAGTCCTTATGAGGATGGTGCAAGTATGGACATAGACATGGTGGGGTTAAGTTGAACATCACTGGTTACTTGTTTTAAACCGTTCAAATATACATTTTTTTTGTAAGGTGATGAGGTGATAGTCACAATCAGGCGGCTTGTTAAAGAACTGTAAAAAGGCTGTAGCCCACCAGAGCTCACAAATAGATGGGCAGCACTTACGTGTCAAAAGATTGCTGGAAAACACAGCAGAGAAGTGGTGCCATTCTGAGACACCATGCTTGAAATGGACTTGTACGATAGTGAAAAATACGTTTGCTAAATTTACTGCTTTTCTTCTATCCTTTCTCCCTACTTTTACCCCTCCAAAACATTGGTCCTCATGCTGCCTGTACTATCTTGTGCGCTGCCTACATTTGCAACTTCTCTAATATATTGTTTGTTCGGTCAGTGGCAAAAAGAGCAATGTACAAAGAAAGATATTACTGTATATGTATACTGTATGAAGTACACTAAACCATGCATTTGTCGACATACTGCACATGCACATTCCAAAGCGCTCCTACTAGCAATGGGCAAACGTGGTCGCCACTGCTCGTTATTCAATCTAGCTTTGGTTTGCTCTGATGCAACTCAAGTACCAAGAATAATAAAAATCAACGGGAAACGACCATTTTCAAACTCAGAGGTGAGAGACTCGAGCCATGAACTTTGGCGAGCATGTTCGCCCATCACTCGAGCTTACATGATCTTCACTCGATTGACTTTTGAGCTTATGGTGTTGTAGTGCACCTTCTGAGACCACTTGGTCCATAAATTTCATGAATGTCGTCCTTTTTAGTTCTCTATTTGACAACTTATTTCATTACTCCATATCTAGTTTCATTTGTTGTACTATTTTACCTGCCTTAATAGCAATTTAGTTTTTCTGTGAGAGGCTCTTCAAGGCATGTGTTAGCTCCTGATTATGTTATTTTTTCATTCTAGAGCTGAACTATAGTCTATAGAGATGGGCAAACCCACAGATGTTCGGATTTGGTGGGTCCGGTCGGACTTAAAGGGAACCTGTCATCAGAAATTTAGCTATAAACCTAAAAGTTTCCCCCTCTGCAGCTCCTGGGCTGCATTCTAGCAAGGTTCCTGTACTTTTTGTGGCCCCTTTTAAACCAAATTAAATACTTTATAAACTTGTACCTTTTGCTATGTAAATTTTGTAAATCGTCCATGGGGGCGGGCTCTCTGCTCACCGTTGCTGTTCCTCCAGCACATTGACGCCGTCCCCCCATGCTCCATTTCATCCATCAGGACGCCGCCCACTGTGCCCGAGGTGCCGCCCACACCAGGATCGCTGGTGACGTGTGTCACAAGCACGAGATTATGGGCGGTGCTGTGATTGCATCGCAAGTGCCGCCCATAATCTCGTGGACGCGCTTTCCCCCACTGCCTCCAGCGTTCTGCACAAGCGCTCGCCGACCAAATGACCTGATGTCACCTCCTTCCCATCTTACCCTGCAGCAGGGCAAGATGGGAAAGAGGTGACGTCGGGTCATCTGGCCAGCAAGCGCTTGCGCAGAACGCTGGAGGAAGAGGGGAAAGTGCGGTCACGAGGTTATGGGCGGCACTTGCTGATGACACTCACAGTGCCGCCCATAACCTCGTGCCTGCGCAATACATCACCAGCGGTCACACGTGCACACAGTGCACAGTCCCGCTACAGTCGCACAGCGCATGCGCAGGACCACGGGCGCCCAGGGGCGGCGTCCTGAGATATGAAATTCAGTGTTGGGGGGCGGCGTAAATCTGCTGGAGGAACAGCAATGGTCAGCTGAGAGCCCGCCCCCATGGACGATTTACAAAATTTACATAGCAAAAGGTACAAGTTTATAAAGTATTTAATTTGGTTTAAAAGGGGCCACAAAAAGTACAGGAACCTTGCTAGAATGCAGCCCAGGAGCTGCAGAGGGGGAAACTTTTAGGTTTATAGCTAAATTTCTGATGACAGGTTCCGTTTAAAAAAAAAGACAGGTTCGGGACTTGACTTGAACTGGAACATGAGTACAGATGCTAAACCCCAAATAAGTCTATGGGGACCCAAAATTGTGCTGTAAAATGGTGTTAGTAAGGGTTAGGGGGCTGCAAACCAGGAGAATTATACTTACTGAGTCTCCACCGGGGCTGTCACACTACTTCCAGGTCCGCTCATTAAAGGGAATCTGTTACAAGGTTTTTGCCACCTTATCTGAGAGCAGCATAATGTAGAGGCAGAGACACTGATTCCAACAATGTGTCACTTATTAGGATTAATAGTGTAGCTTTTATAAAATCACTGTTTAATTAACAGGAGATTACCATTAGAAGACTATTTGGCATGCTGCCAGATAGCTCAGCAGCTGCATGAGCTCAATATAACCCTGTTCTACATTCAAATAACTGCTAGATCTGCAGCAGAGAAAACAGTGATTTTATCAAAATGACAGCAAACAGCTTGGTAAGAGATACATCGCTGGAATCAGGCTCTCTGTCTCTACATTATGCTGCTCTCAGATGGGGTAGCAAAAACATGTTGAGAGAGTCTTTTTAACCCTCATGCATTTTCACTGTTTCCCCTTCCCACCCTCTATGACAGCGTCTGTGATTGGTTGCAGTTAGACTGCCGACATGCTGGCATCTGTGATTAGTTGTGGAGTGTAAAAATAAATAAAGCATTGGAAAAAAATAGCATAGTTTTGATTCCCAGGGCAAATAAAGCAGATAGCTACAGGCTTCAGACCCCAGTTGTGACCATTATCTTTACTATGTATCAAAATACAACAGACCCCATGCGGCTTTTTTTTTCTCAATTATTTCATAAAAAATATTAAAAAAAAACAGTATGCAATCCCCACCTCATTTTGATACCTATCCAAGATAAATTGGACAGCTGGGGGCTCGGATTTTCAGGCTGGGGAGGCCCATGGATATTGGCCCCCACCTAAAAACAGTAGCCCACAGCTGCCCCAGAATTGTTGCATCCATTAAATGAAACAATTCTGGCGCTTTACTTGGGCTCATCCTAATTGTCCTGGTCAGCTGGCAATCAAGGTAATATAAGGGGTTAATGACAACTGTGATTTGTGTAAAAATCACAGCTGTCATCAAGCCCGAGGTTAGAAATGGGGAGAGGTCTATGAGACCCCCTATTACTAATCCTGTAAAGGCCAATTTACATGCAGCGACATCGTTAGCGATGTCGCTGGTGAAAGCACCCGCCCCCGTCGGTTGTGTATGACGGTCAAATCGCTGCCAGTGGCACACAACATCGCTAGGACCCATCACACATACTTCCCTGCCTAGCGACGTTGATGTGGCCAGCGAACTGCCTCCTTTCTAAGGGGGCGGTTTGTGCGGCGTCACAGCAACGTCACACGGCAACCGGCCAATAGAAGCGGAGGGGCGGAGAGCAGCTGTCATCAAGCCCGAGGTTAGAAATGGGGAGAGGTCTATGAGACCCCCTATTACTAATCCTGTAAAGGCCAATTTACATGCAGCGACATCGCTAGCGATGTCGCTGGTGAAAGCACCCGCCCCCGTCGGTTGTGTATCACAGTCAAATCGCTGCCCATGGCGCACAACATCGCTAAGACCCATCACACGTACTTGCCTGCCTAGCGACGTCGATGTGGCCAGCGAACCGCCTCCTTTCTAAGGGGGCGGTTTGTGCGGCGTCACAGCAACGTCACACGGCAACCGGCCAATAGAAGCGGAGGGGCGGAGAGCAGCCGAAAGAAAGTGACGCCCACCTCGTTGCCGGAGGATGCAGATAAGGTGTTGTTCCTCGTTCTTGGGGTGTCACACGTAGCGATGTGTGCTGCCTCAGGAACGATGAACAACCTGCATCCTGCAACAGCAACGATATTTGGGATTAGAACAACGTGTCAATGATCAACAATTAGGTGAGTAATTTTGATCATTAGCGGTCGTTCGTACGTTTCACACGCCACGACATTGCTAACGAGGCAGGATGTGTGTCACGAATTCCGTGACCCCAATGAAATCTCGTTAGCGATGTCGTTGCATGTAAAGCCCCCTTTAGTCAAAAAAATAAACACAAAACACAATTATAAAAACACCCTCGTTCTCCAATTTATTAACCCCCAAAATACCCTGCAGGTCCAACGTAATCCACACGAGGTCCCACAATGATGCCAGCTCTGCTACATCCCGAGGTCATAGTGCGCAGTCAAATTATAAAACATGACCACTCAGTGATATAGGCGATGACATCAATGAGTTCACCTGATGAGTCTGATGACACAGCTTGAGGTGAACTGACCTGAGTTGAAGTCACTGAACTCAATGCCAGATTACTGGATTAGGCAATGTGTGCACTTTGCGTATTTGGGTGCAGACACGTCTTCACTAAATCTGCATCTACTGGCAAAAAACACACCAAAACCATATCAAAACACATGAGGATTTGGTGCATTTTTCCCCAGTCACAGGTGCGGCTCTGTTAGTGTGTTTATTGACAAATCACAGCTCTCATTGACCCCTTACATTACCCCAATTGCCACTGCTCCAGGGCAATCGGGATGAGCCAGGTAAAGAGCCAGAATTGTTGCATCCAATGGATGTGATAATTCCGAGGTGGCTGAGGGCTGCTATTTTTAAGTTGGGTTCCCTAATGACCATGGACCTATCCAGCCTGAGAATACTAGCACCTAGCTGTCTGCTTTATCTTGGCTTGATATCAAAACTGGGGGGGACTGCACACCGTTATTTTAAATCATTTATTGAAATTGTTTAAAAAGAGCCACATGGGGTATTTGGATACCACGCCAAGATAATGCACAGAGCTGTGGGCTGCAGAATGTAGTTGTCTGCTTTATCTGTGCTGGGTATCAAAATATGGGAGATTCTACAACATTTTTTTTACAAATATTTATTATTTTTACACTCCACAATCACAGATGCCGGCAAGCCGGCAGTCTGACTTCCATCAAACAGAGACACTGTCATATAGGGTGGGCGGGGGAAGCAGTGAATATGAATGAGGATTAATGAGAGAACCCGGAAGTAGTGTGACAGCTGCGCAGGAGATTCGGTAAGTATAATTGTCCTGCTTTAATCTCTATTTTGCTTTCTATTAACTTTTTTTTTTATTTTATCCAGGTGGCCACACCCAAACAGTAACATGGACTTCCCTGAGAAGTCCGTATTTGGGGTCTGTGCACGGACACTAGGTGTCCAGTATGGACCTCAAACTTTGACGGGGTATGT
Organism: Anomaloglossus baeobatrachus; assembly: GCF_048569485.1. Lineage (NCBI taxonomy): Eukaryota > Metazoa > Chordata > Amphibia > Anura > Aromobatidae > Anomaloglossus > Anomaloglossus baeobatrachus. The sequence continues at coordinate 536,919,832 of NC_134354.1, read as the reverse complement.
GACAGAGCAGTGAGGGATGCCAGGCCAAGGAACAATCCAAAGGGCTTTATTGGAACCACAAAGATAAAGCACCAAACATAAATATAGATCCTTAAAGTCTGCAAGGAGTCCACAACAAAACAAAAGATCCAGGGGCACCGCCTGGTATTCCAATGCCAGGGAAAATAGGGCAATGGTCCTTATATGAGTTCCTTGAGTCCAACAGGGTGAACAACAAAACGCAATCCCACGTGGCCACTAATCTCCAATCTGTAACAGTCCATACACAGGCTCTAGGATCCAGCCTCAGCTATAGATCCTAGTGCTTCTCCAGCCGAGATCCAACTAAATGACCTACATGGGTCTCATTGTTCTTCTCTCCTGGGATCGGCCCCTAAGGTGGGCCCAAATCTGCCTGGACATTTGAAGACATTTGATACATGAATGGACTTTAGACTCCTGGCTCTGTCTTGTTTACCAAGTTGTGGAATGGAGAAGTCCAATGCTGAGAAGAACAAACAATCCCCCAGCAGAAGCAGCACAAAGGAGGGACAGACTATTACACCATGAGCACAGGTGGGGGAGGGACACACTGTTACACGAACCTTACAGTCCAGTTCACCCATCACTAATAAGCTACTGTCATAACTGTAATGGTTTACATTTTTCCCTGAACTACTATCAGCAAACATTTTTGCCCATAAAAATAAGATTATGTAATGTTTATCCATAATTAAGAACATAAATAAGTTTAGAAATACTTAAACATACATACAATTACATGTATTACTATTACAAAGATACTATATATCTGTAAACTTGCACTAAGCATATTGGTAATAGTCTTCAAAAGAAAGACACTTGGAAACCACAGACAGTTCACAACTCATATTGTCAGACCAAAAAACTAAATTTCAAATATATTCTTCTAGTGATTTATTTCCATTCTTACTATCTAAAGAAATTAGAAAAGGAAAAGCAATAACTCACAAATAAAGGATAAAACTTTTCAAGCCAAAGGAATACAAATTCCTCATTTTCAGAGTGATCATATTTTTTCAAAGTTTTATATTTTTATTGTAAGATATACAGTACATTTCCTAAAACTCTCTATTCTTATGTATTATGTTCGGCTACATTCCCACTATGAGTATTTGATGACTTTTTGATTTTGCAGATTTTCAACATATTAATTAAATTGGGTTATTACTGTTGCTTTTTTTCATTGCATTTTCAATGGTTTTTTAAGCATTTTTATTGCGCTTTTGACACTTTTTGTCTCTTTAGTATGTCAGTTTTTAAAAAAAGCTGCTGTTTTTAATAGTTCTTCATACAGTCATGAGCAGATTATATGCGGTTAATGTATGTTTCTGTAACGGAAATGCACTATAGGAGCATACGCATCTTTATCTGTGGATTTTTCACATGTAATACAATTCTTTGAGGAAAATCTGCACATAAAACTCAGCATACCTGCAAAAGAAATTGACGTTACATATTTGAAACGCCGACAGTCAGTTTACGCTGCATTAAAAAGGACAGTGGACATGAGATTTCTATAAATCCCATCCACTTTGCTGGAACTGTAAGATGCTTTGGTTTTGATGGAATAAAAATATGCAGCGTCAAAACGCACCAAAAATTCATCATGTGAACCTAACATTAGCTTCACAAAACCTCAATTTATTTGCTGATTCAAGATCCAGGAGGTTTTCACAGGACATTTCATAACAGATACAGTTAGGTCCAGAAATATTTGGACAGTGACACAAGTTTTGTTATTTTAGCTGTTTACAAAAACATGTTCAGAAATACAATTATATATATATATAATATGGGCTGAAAGTGCACACTCCCAGCTGCAATATGAGAGTTTTCACATCCAAATCGGAGAAAGGGTTTAGGAATCATAGCTCTGTAATGCATAGCCTCCTCTTTTTCAAGGGACCAAAAGTAATTGGACAAGGGACTCTAAGGGCTGCAATTAACTCTGAAGGCGTCTCCCTCGTTAACCTGTAATCAATGAAGTAGTTAAAAGGTCTGGGGTTGATTACAGGTGTGTGGTTTTGCATTTGGAAGCTGTTGCTGTGACCAGACAACATGCGGTCTAAGGAACTCTCAATTGAGGTGAAGCAGAACATCCTGAGGCTGAAAAAAAAGAAAAAATCCATCAGAGAGATAGCAGACATGCTTGGAGTAGCAAAATCCACAGTCGGGTACATTCTGAGAAAAAAGGAATTGACTGGTGAGCTTGGGAACTCAAAAAGGCCTGGGCGTCCACGGATGACAACAGTGGTGGATGATCGCCACATACTTTCTTTGGTGAAGAAGAACCCGTTCACAACATCAACTGAAGTCCAGAACACTGTCAGTGAAGTAGGTGTATCTGTCTCTAAGTCAACAGTAAAGAGAAGACTCCATGAAAGTAAATACAAAGGGTTCACATCTAGATGCAAACCATTCATCAATTCCAAAAATAGACAGGCCAGAGTTAAATTTGCTGAAAAACACCTCATGAAGCCAGCTCAGTTCTGGAAAAGTATTCTATGGACAGATGAGACCAAGATCAACCTGTACCAGAATGATGGGAAGAAAAAAGTTTGGAGAAGAAAGGGAACGGCACATGATCCAAGGCACACCACATCCTCTGTAAAACATGGTGGAGGCAACGTGATGGCATGGGCATGCATGGCTTTCAATGGCACTGGGTCACTTGTGTTTATTGATGACATAACAGCAGACAAGAGTAGCCGGATGAATTCTGAAGTGTACCGGGATATACTTTCAGCCCAGATTCAGCCAAATGCCGCAAAGTTGATCGGACGGCGCTTCATAGTACAGATGGACAATGACCCCAAGCAGACAGCCAAAGCTACCCAGGAGTTCATGAGTGCAAAAAAGTGGAACATTCTGCAATGGCCAAGTCAATCACCAGATCTTAACCCAATTGAGCATGCATTTCACTTGCTCAAATCCAGACTTAATACGAAAAGACCCACAAACAAGCAAGACCTGAAGGCTGCGGCTGTAAAGGCCTGGCAAAGCATTAAGAAGGAGGAAACCCAGCGTTTGGTGATGTCCATGGCTTCCAGACTTAAGGCAGTGATTGCCTCCAAAGGATTCGCAACAAAATATTGAAAATAAAAATATTTTTTTTGGGTTTGATTTATTTGTCCAATTACTTTTGACCTCCTAAAATGTGGAGTGTTTGTAAAGAAATGTGTACAATTCCTACAATTTCTATCAGATATTTTTGTTCAAACCTTCAAATTAAACGTTACAATCTGCACTTGAATTCTGTTGTAGAGGTTTCATTTCAAATCCAATGTGGTGGCATGCAGAGCCCAACTCGCGAAAATTGTGTCACTGTCCAAATATTTCTGGACCTAACTGTACTCGCAAAATAATATTAGAAAAATGTTAATAATTATAATAATACTCGTATAATAAAATATGGTTTCCAGAAGCATGACCACATCCTTGCCATGGCTCCCATCGAGATGTGACATAAGTATGACAGCTATTTATGGCACTGTCCTATGTGGTACTGAAAATCTCTTTAACCAGTTCAGGACCGCCGACTGTAAATATACAGTCGGCTTCTGCTGGGCTTTGTGCAGAGTCTACGTATTTTCACGGATGGCAGTCATGAGGGGATCGCAACACCTGTGCCCTGCCATCTCCGGGTTTCCATTTCAGAACGGTAGTTCTGCCCAGAGACATTACCGGGACATAATTTGATCAGGTCCTGGTGATGTTAATCCTTTGCGATTGTCTATGTGCCGCGATCAATGGCAATCCTGGCACAAAAATATTTCAGAAGAGCAGTGAACTGCTTCTCTTACCTCTCCTGGGTCTCCTGTGACACGACCACAGGAGATCCAAGGCTTGTCATGGCAGCCGGAGGTCACATGATGACCTCTGGGTCTGCCATGTACGGTGGCCTGTCAGACCCAGGTTGCAGCAAAGTCTGATATGCGATCTGCAACCTGATACTGCCTGTATAATTCATTGGTATACTGCTGCATGGCAAGGCATTATACCAGCAATTAGACTAGGAAAAGTGAAACTCCCATAGAGAGACTAGGTAAAAAAAAAGTAATAAAAGTAAAAACAAACTTGCAAAATGTAAAAATAAATCACAAAAAAAATTATACCCAAAAATATAATTAATTTACTGTATATAGAACAAAAATAAATAAAACTACACATCTTTAATATTGGCCCGATCAGATCTATAAAACTGTCCCACTATTTAACCCGTTTAGTGAACAGTTTAAAAAAAAAGTGTCAAAAAAATGCTTTTTCATTTTACTGCAGAAAAAAGTGGAATAAAACGCAATCAAAAAGTTGAACATAACTAAAAATGGTATTACTGAAAACTACATATTATCCTGCAAAAAAAAGCTGCCACACAGCTCTATCAGTGGAAAAATAAAAGTTACAACTCTGAAATTACAGCAATGCCCCCAAACTTATTTTTTCTAAAAAATTGCTTTTTGTGTAAAGCGGCAAAACATGAAAAAATGATATAAATGTGGTATCGGTGTAACCATACTGACCCGAAGAATAAACCTGTGTTGTTACTTTTACCATACAGTAAACAGCATAAAAAAAGTGAAAAAAACAATTTCTAAATTGCTGTTTCATGTTAATTCTACCTACCAAAAATGAGAATGCAAAACGATTCAAAAACGGTATGTGCCCAAAAATTGTATCAATAAAAACGTCAACTTGTCCCGCAAAAAACAAAATCTCACATGAATGGCTCTCCAAACGCAGCATGGCATCTGCCATCTTTTCCAGACAATTATGCGCTCTAAAATTCCTTGCCGAGACCTGCCGTGCGCTCTAATAGTAGAATTTCACCACATATAAGGTATCAATGTACTCAGGAGAAATTGAAGAATAAATTTTATGGTGCATTTTTACTGATACCCTTGTGGAAAAAAAAAGCTACCTGGTTGAAATAACAAGTTTGTGCTAAAAATGTATTTTTTCATTTTCACAGCTTAACATTATAAAATTCTGTGAAGCACCGGAGGTTCAAGTTTCTCACCAAACATCTAGATATATTCCTTGAGGGGTCTAGTTTCCAAAATGGGGTCACTTGTGGGGAAGCTCTACTTTTTAGGTACTTCAGGGGGTCTCCAAATGTGATATGATGTCCACTAATTATTTCAATCAATTTTGCAGTCAAATGGCGCACTTCCCTTCTGAACCTTGCCGTGTGCCCAAACAATTGATTTCCATCACAGATGAGGTATAGGCATACTCAGGAGAAATTTCACAATAAATTTTATGATGCATTTTTTTCCTGATTCCCTTGTGAAAAACGCTACCTGGTTGAAGTAACAATTTTGTGGTAAAAATGTATTTTTTTTATTTTCATAGCTCAACATGATCAAATTCTGTGAAGCACCAAGGGGTTCAAAGTGCTCACCAAAATTCTAGATATATTGCTTGAGGGGTCTAGTTTCCAAAATGAGGTCACTTGTGGGGTAGCTCCACTGTTTAGGCACCTCAGGGGCTCTCCAAACGCGACATGGTGTCTGCTAATGATTCCGGCTAATTCTGCTTTCAAAAATTCATATGGCACTCCTTCCCTTCCGAGACCTGCTGTGCGCCCAAACATTTGCTTTAAACAACTTATCAAGTATCAGCGTACTCAGAAGATATTGCAACACAAATTTTATGGTGCATTTTTCCTGATACCCTTGTAAAAATGCAAAATTTGAGGCTAAAGTAACATTTTTGTGCGAAAAACTAAAATTTTTATTTTTTCCTTCCACATTGCTTTGGTTTCTGTGAAGCCCCTAAAAGGTTAATAAACTTTATGGATATGGTTTTGAGCTGTGTGAGGGGTGCAGTTTTTAGAATGGCATCACTTTTATGTATTTTCTGTCACCTAAGCCTCTCAAAGTCACTTCAAATGTGATGTGGTCCCTAAAAAAATGGTTTTGTAAATTTTGTTGAAAAATGAAAAATTGATAATGAACTTTGAACCCTTCTAACTTTCTAAGAGATAAAATTAGGTTTCAAAAATGGGATTACCGCCGCTGTTGTAAGGAGTACCGGGGCAGATGGAGTTAAGCAGCCAGATGTTAGTCCCTCCACAGGTAGGGAAGGCCCCGGGCTCAGGGTGATGGTAGTTATTTGGGAGAGCAGGGTGCAGGGGACTAGGGTACTCACTGTGGGTAGTCGTGGTGCTGGATGAGGTTTATAAAGGAAACACACACGCTGTAAGTAAACCAAAGTCTCTGTGTGCCGCTGACACTGCGGGGAGCCCGTCCAAGTACCCGGTCCCACCAGTGTCACATAGTAATCCGGAACCTGCCTCCGTGCACAGTTTCGTGTCCATGTGGGTCCCTATAGCTTAAAGCCGTAAGGTCCCGTTCTTCAGTTTTTAACTGAAGACTTGCTCCTAAGACTGGCACTTGGGACTTTAGTAGGTTGCTTTCTCTGGAAAACCCTGTCCCCCACAGTGTGCTGATGCCCTCAGTCTCTGAGCTCTCTGGGAAGGTCCCTGAAGGTCCCCTTCCTCTGCAGGTCAATTGTCAGGACGTTGAATCGGCTCCTGACCTAGGGTCCTGTACCCCGTCGTGCTTGATACCGGTCAGTTCTTTTGGGCTTTCTGGTGCCGACAGTCCTCCAAGACTATGTCCATCGCACCCTTGTCCAATGTCACTGATACCGGTCCCCGACTGCTCTGGTCCCGGATGACTGTCTGCGACCCAAACTCGGTCTTTTTAGCTCCCCGGGAGCTAACACTCCAGCCCCTCTTACTTTGAGAGCTCTCACTAGACTAACTTCATCCCTCCTACCAGTCTGCATGACCCCTAGGTGGGTGGCCCTGTTCCAGCTAGACCAACCCATTGATGTGTCTAACAGGTCATGATGTGAGGTGTTGGTTGGGGTTTGTCGTGCTGATGGACATGACACCGGTTTCTGGGGACTTGGAACCATGGAGGTAGGTCCTGCACCCTGGGAAAAGGATGCAATTCCCTGTAGCACCCTGATGTATTCAGGGGCGCTACAATAACTCTCTAGATTAAGGGTATAAAAATTAAAAGTTTGGAAATTGCTACATTTTTGCCAAATTTCCGATATTTTCACAAATAAACGTAAAAGATATCATCTTAATTGTACCACTAACATGAAGTACAATGTGTCATGAAAAACAGTCTCAGAATCACTGGGATCCTTTGAAGTGTTACAGAGTTAAAACCTGTCAAAGTGACACTGGTCAGAAATGAAAAAATTTGTCACGAATAGAGATGGACGGTGTTCGAATCGAACTGTTCGCCAATCTCAAATTCGACCTGTTTTAGGCGATGTTCGAGTCGTTCGACGAACGCAAACAATTAGCTTCAAGTTTGACGACAGTTCGAGGTTATGTTCAATAACGGTTCAATCGCCAAAAGCGTAACTGGCTTTTCACAGTAATACTGTCATTCAATGTTAATACAGTGGTACTTTGGTTAACGAGAACAATCCGTTCTGGGAGTGTGCTTGTTAACCAAGTTACTTGATCAGCATTTGGCTGTGCAAACTGCTCCATGACCATCTATTATTTCTGTGTGGTTTTCATCCCTTTCCCTTTAGGAACAAGCAGAGTTCCTCAGACTTTCAGCTGCTTTTCCTCAGCCCTTCTCTTGGAGTCTTCATATACCTACACTTCCTATTACTTTGTGCTGGTGATAGCTATTATACCCTTAACAAGTCGTCAGTGCAAGTAGATGGCTTGCATTCACCTGGATGATCTTTGTGGTTGTTGCAGTTCCTCTCCCCGAGTCATCTGAAGATAAGTTGTTCATTCACTTTCACCCTGTTTGTTATCCCTGTGTATTCTTTAGTGCTTAGTGGCGTTGACTAAGCGTTCATCCCATACGCTCCTCACCTAGGGTATACATCACGCTCAGCCAGAGTCAGGTATCTAGATTGGCATATAGGTGTGCAACCTTTCTAGGGTAGTGAGGGAAGCCAGCGCCCATCGGTAGGTTTAGTCAGGGGTCACCATCTTCCTCTTCCCTAGACACAGGATTTCCCTTCCCTATCACTATTTGCTTGGTATTTCCCCATACCTAACGCAACACATGTGGTATGCACCATTTTTATCACTAAGAAAAGATAAAGTTTCATATTTTTTACTCTCTTTACTTTAAGGGCTTGTGTGAAAATGAAGAACTGTGGAAAATTTGGAAAGGTTCACAAACTTTCAAGCACCACTGTATCTAATGTTTATGGCTACTATAAGAGTCTAGCTGTAATTCTAAATATAAAATAAATATAAAAGCAAATTCTGTGTGAGCTTATGAGTATTGATCAAGGTTACCTGTATGTAACCTATGAAATTTCACTAAAGCATACACTAAAAAAATTTCAAAAATGTCTCTTCTACACAGAAAATGACTAGTGAGCTACAGTGCATGCCTCATGCCAGCCTTAATAAATTGTGTTATTTCGCATATCTGCATTATTTTTTTTTCCATTCCAGAGAGAATTTTATTTTAGTGCTTCTTCACATAACATATAAGAAAGATTGCACGATTGATATACAAATCCAGCTACAAATATAAAATATGTCCGACCAGAGAAAGAAAAGTTTGAAACTCAATTTTCTTTAAAAATGTTTTAATAACCAGAAAACAGTTTATTCAAGACATTATTGTCTATTAAAGGACATAGTAGATTTCATTTCAACAACAGCAATTACATGATTTGATTTCTGAAGAACAAAATGCAATATAGAGTAATAAAGTGAAAACAATACAAAGTAAGAGCCCAGAATATTAAATTACCTAATCGTAACAGGTATAAACACAGAAGAATCACGGCTATGTCTTATGCTGTGAGATACCAATCAATAATACGGCCACTGATTGCCTAAATGAAGTTGTTTTCCCATTTTTTCCCAATTAGATTTTGATCTACGCAGAAAAAAACTACAAGCGGCTTTCATAGAAGTGCAGCTGCTTTTTTTCCATATAATTTCACAATATTGTCATATGGCAGGTAGGTGAATCAATAGCAGTGTAAAATGTATAAGGGCATCATAAGTGTAAACTTTTTTAACCCCTGCAAAGCAAATGCTCATGGAAGATATTTCAGAAAACAGTAGGGAACTGACCACTAAAGTCTCCAGCAGTGAGAATATCACACTTCAGAGCTCCTGTCAGCCTCTAATAATACATCTCCTCCATAAAAAGCCCAAAATGTCACCATTACAACCAGTGAGTGGTCATATTCTCATCTTTCTGGAAAAGGAAGCACAGAGACCAGAAGGGCCAGGCAGTGGCGTAGCTACCGCTTTGGCTGCCCGTGGCGGTCATCAAATCCCCCTCCGTTGGCTAACGATAATCCAGAATATATATAACTTGGGTATTTTGGGTATTGGGTGACGGATGGAGGGGGGCAGCGGCTGATTGGGAGAGCGGTGGTGGATGCAGGCGGTCAGCAGCTGATGGGGAAAGCGGTGGCGGATGAAGGAGGGGCAGCAAATGGAGGAGGGCGGTGGCAGATCAGAGGCAGAAGCGGCGGTGGATCAGAGGCGGTGACTACTGCTGCTGCTGCTGTGGAGTGGCTGAAAGAGGGCAGTGGTGGGGGCAGCGGTGGATCGGGGGCTAATCGGGGGCAGCGGTGGATCGGGGGCACTTACCAAATGGCACTTGCAGGGATCACTCTCCTCAGCTTTCACAGATGAAGTGAAGCTGAGGGGAGGGGTCACCTACAGGTCACTGGCCCCAGGTCCAAGGTGATTGGAGAGATCGGTCACAAGGTCAATCTCTCCAATCAAAGCTGGGGGCGGGTAACAGAAAGTTCACCCAGCTCCAGCCAATTATCAGTGCTATAACTGCACTGATCATGGCTGGATTTCAATGTTTCAGCCATTTTCAATGGCTGAAATATCACAGTGGCTGTGATTGGCTGAGCGGCGTTCGTCAGCCAATCACAGCCTCCGTAGGTCCGGGGTGGAGACACCACCCTTCCTGAGGTCAGGCAGAGGTCCCCTCCTCCCCGAATTTAAGGTTTTTGTACACCGATCGCAGCCACCGAGGCTCCAGGGCCGCGATTTCGCCATGATGTACTGGGTACGTCATGGGTCGCTAAGTACCAGGTCACCATGATGTACCCAGTATGTCATGGGTCGTTAAGCGGTTAATCAACAATTATTATTTCTTCTATGTTTTTCTATTTTTTATTTGTTATCCCCAAAATGCCGCCCCCTGACACGTGCCGCCTGGGGTGGACTGTCCACTCCGCACCCCCTTTGCTACGCCACTGGGGCCAGGGCAGCTGTAAAAGAGGAGAACTGTAAGGTGAGTATACTCTTATTATTGATGTTGGAAAGTTTCAAAAAAGTAAATTCAGAAATGACAAACACATTGAGTGACACCAGTGGAAAAAAAAATTGTAGGGGACGCAAAGCTAAATCTGTGGTGTGAAATTTTACATCTTAGTTTCAGTGTCTCAAATACAGTGTAACATACATAAAATGTCACATTACCATTTCTGTGGCCTTTACCATGGAGTGGTGACTGAGCACTGCAGGACATAACTGTTCTAGTCAGCAGAGATATCCAAAACTTGGAAAGCTCTAGATAAATCTCTTTCTGCTATTTAAAAAACACATTAATTTACCAGCAAATACCTTTTTCTATGGCAAACATGAGGAAAAATTTACATTTTCATTGTAAGCATACTGTCAAGTGCCGGAAGACAGCAGAATGTTACTCAATGAGGAGGTTTGTATTGACAACAAATAACTCTTATTCAGTGTGACTCATTCACTGGAGCCACATTACAGCATGAAAGGAAGGCCTGGTAATCTAATTCCATCTTAATGCCAAGAAAACTTGATGGAGCATACAAGTAAAGGAATCCGATATAGTGCATGAAGATGCATCCCTTGGACTGTATTCACCCCCTTGGCATTTTTCATGTTTTTTCTACCTCACAACCTGGAATTTTGGTTTTGGGATTTTTTTAGGATTTTTTGGGAATTTACATCAGTTCATTTAAAGATCATGCCTACTGAACATTTGGTTTTCTTTTTATTGTGAAGTAAACAACAAATAGGACAAAAAACGGAAAACGTCAGTGGGCATAACTATTCACTCCCCTAAATTTAGCACTTTATGTAGCCTCCTTTTGCAGCAAGGTGCTTTGGTTAAGTCCCTATGAGCTTTCCACATCTTGCAAAGCAAAACTACTCCACCTTCTTTTGGTTAGATGGTTGGCTCTGGTGGACAGCAACCTGCAAGTCTGACCACAGGTTCTCAATTGGATTAAGGTCTGGGTTTTGACTAGGCCACTCCAATACATTTACATGTTTACTCTTAAACCACTAGAGTGTTGCTTCAGTACACTTTGGGTTATTGTCTCATTATTGTCTTGTTGGAAGGTGAACCTTCGTCCCAGTCTCAAATCACTGACAAACTGAAACAGGTTTTGCTCAAGAATATCCCTGTATTTTGCACCATCTATCTTCCCTTTGAATCAAACTATTTTGCCTGTCCCTGCTGCTGAAAAACATCCCCAAAGCATGATGCTGCCACCACCATGTTTCACTGTGGAGAGGATGTTCTTGGCTGTAAGTAAAGGCTTTTTCTGGCCACTCTTGCATAAAGACTAGCTCAATGGAGTGTATGGCTAAATGCGGTCAAGTGGACACATACTCCAGTCTCTGCTTGGGAAAGCTGCAGCTCCTTCAAGGTTACTTTTGGTCTCTGTGCTGTCTCTGAGATTAATGCACTCCTTATCCGGGCTGAAAGTTTTGGTGGGAGGCAGATTTGTTGTGTTACCATGTTCTTTCCATTTGATGATAATGGATTTGATGGGGCTCCAGGGGATCATCAGAGATTGGGATTTTTTTTAGAATCCAACCCTGACTTGTACATTTCAACAATTTTTTCTATGACTTATTTGGAGATCTCCTTGGCCTTCATGGTGGTGTTTGGTTAGTGGTGGCTCTTGCTTAATGGCGTTGCACCCTCAATGACCTTTCAGAAAAGGTGTGTATATTCTGACAGACCTTGTGACACTTCGAATATACAAAGGTGGACATCCTTTCACTAAGCATGTGACTTATGAAGGTAATTGCTTGCACCAGAAATGTGTAGGGTCTTCACAGTAGAAGGGGTGAATACATATGCACATAGCAATTTGTTATTTATTTTATCCCATAAATTAAATTTTTGCCAATATTTTTATTACTTAATTTTCCAAATTAGGCTATTTAGTGCTGATGTATCACACACAAATCAGATTACAAATATATGTAAACACAAGTTGTAATGTAACTAAATAGGCAAAAAGCCAAAGGGAATGAATACTTCCACGAGGCACTGTATATATATATTTATAATGTATGTACAGTTTAGCAATTTTAGAGGGAATTGATCCAACATTTAATTTAGATTTCCTTTAAAAGTAGATCTTAAAATTTGTCTGTCTGTGAAATAGGACAAGCAGAAAGCACTCACCCTTTCCGAGACACAAGATCTCTTCCAATGCTCCAATCTCAATATTTGTACTGCAGCAGTGACGTTATGCCGACAGCTTAAAACACCGCTGCAGTCAATCACCGAGCTTAGCGGCTCATGCCATCTAACCAATTAATTTGATGTATGTCTGTAAAAGAGAAATAATTCTATATGCAACTGTTTATATTTGTATACTTATTTGTATACTTCCCTGGGGGTGGGCAATGTATCTTATGTATAGACAGCACAGGAGAAATAGATATGCATGGATAGTGTATACTCTTCACCGTATTGTACCCTTTAAAGGCCTCCAGGAGTATAGTACAGCATTCATTAACCTAAAAAGTCCTCGTTCTCTTGAGACTTGACTATTTTCCATTTTTAGTGCCTGTTTCATATAGAAAATCTGCAGTTGATTAACCCCTTCACTCCTCACTGATTTTTCTGTTTTTTGTTTTTTTTCCCCCTCCCTTTTTTCCGACAGCCGTAACTTTTTTATTTTTACGTTAAGCTTGCCATATCAGGGTTTGTTTGTGGGACGAGTTGTACTTTTAAAAGAAACCATAAGTTTTACCATATAATGTACTGGAAAATTGCAAAATAAGTGTGACTGCATGAAGTTTTTTGGGATATTTTATTCACCATGTTCACTATATGGTAAAACTGATATATTGGTGTGATGTCTCAGGTCGGTATAAGTTTGTAGACACCAAACATGTATAGCTTAACTTTTATATAAGGGGTTAAAAAAAATAAATAAGAGGTTTGTCCAAAAAAGTGACACACTTTTTGCGCCATTTTCCGTGACCCGTAGTGTTCTCATTTTTTGGGATCTATGGCTCAGTGACAGCTTATTTTTTGCGTCTCAAGCTGATGTTTTTAATGGTACAATTTTTGAGCAGATGCTACGTTTTCATTACCTGTTATTGCATTTTGAGCAAAATTTGCACTGACAAAAAAACATAATTTTGACGTTTGGAATTTTTTTTCCGCTACGCCGTTTATTGATCAGATTAATTGATTTTATATTTGATAGATCGGGCATGTCTAAACACGGTGATACCAAATGTGTGTATATTTTTTATTTTTTTACCCCATTCATTTTCAATGGGGCGAATGAGGGGTGATTTGAACTTTTGGGGTTTTATTTTTTTAAAACTTTTTTCTTTTTTTATTTTACTAGTCCCCCTAGGGAACTATAAGGATCAGCATTCTGATCGCATATTCATTTCTGTTGATCACAGCTACACAGCTGTGATCACCAGAAATACTCACTTCTTGTTACTGGTAGCACTCGGCCGGGTGAAATAGGAAGTGAGTCATGTGAGCTACAGGAGTCATCACATGACCCTGTGCTACTATGGCAACCATCAGCTCAAAGTGATCACATCACAGTGCCGCCAATTGGGCCGGGTAAGTAAAGATTCACTGCTGAGGGCATTTCAATCGTTCTGTCATATTTTGAGAGTGTGATTTAAGGGGTTAACAGGCACGAGTGGATCACAGATCCATGCGTGCCTGTGGGGATTACATGTCAGCTGTTCAAATCAGCTGACATGTGCAGGAATTGCCGCCGGTAATTACAACTATATGGGTTACGACGTACCCTTGTAGCCCGTGGTCGTTAAGGGGTTTAATACATGAGATTGAAATTTTGAACACCTAATTTCACCCCCCCAAAAAATAATCTACAAATCTGAAGATATGATACAGACTTTTAAGGGAACCTGTCGCTATATCCATGCTGCCTAAGATACGGAAAGCATGAATCAAAGAAAGACTGAATCACTGCAGCCAGCTTTACTCTGAAATGAACTGATGTGGCATGTAAGAGAAAATATTGTTTGAAAAGCCGTTCAAGTACCATAGGAAGAGACCTGACTAGTTCATTGCGGCTCCTGGCTGGATTCTAACTCCAGTTAATCAACAAGTCTCTATCTTTGTATACTTATGGGTGATCTGTCAATCAACTAGTGTGGGGCTCCAGAAGAATCGCTACACCCCTCCCTCTATAGCCATCTTTTGCAGCTTGCATCCCTTCCACCTTCCTTTCTTTTTTATTATTTTGTTGACATCTTTTTAAGCATTATATGACACTTAGTAATCACCTCACACTGATCAGAGATCTAATAGGTGAATCTATATATATAAGTCACACTTGTGAGAGACTTGCACAAGTCTCGCATCACATCACCCAGCATGGCCTGCAGCTGTCCAGACAGAAGCGTCTCAGCTGCATAAAAATATATGCAGCCGACCTGCTCCTGTCAGCCTAAAGCAGAAACTGTGTGTCCTGAAGGATGCCAAATCTCAATTATGAAAATTGCCTCATTATCAAACTGTTCTTGATATCCATAGCAACCAATCAGAGCCTCAGCTTTCACTTTACCTCAGCAACTTGAAAGCTGAAAGTTGCGCTCTGGTTGCCATAGGCAACCATAACGACCTTACCGTGAAGCAATCTTCATAAATGAGGCCCCAGTTACTTCTGCAGTGGTTATAGGCAACCAGACAATCATACAGTGAGACAATCCTCATAAATTAGGCACCAGCTATTTGTGCACTGGATGTTGACAACCGTATAGTTACAGACTTAAGAGCGAGTTATCAGGTTGGCCCACCTTAGCGACTATATGGTTGCTGCGTTTTAAAGAGCAACTCTTTGGGCGCCATCACTTTCCTTTGGGTGGTTTTGCATTCAACACTCAGACACCCATTTTCTCCTTAATTTTTATAGAACCAAATCTCATAAAAGGGAGAAAGATATCAAATTTTATTGTTTGCAGTATTTTTAGTCTGGTGTTAGAGGCACATGTCAGTTGATCAGGTCAGCTGACATATGCAGGGAAAGATGTGGGCTCAGCAAATATTGAGGGACATGACCTATGATGTACCAATATGTTGGATGTCATGAAAGTCGTGAATTTGATTATAATGACAACTGTAGGGGTTTGCTCACATAGGCATTAGGTAATGGGCAGTGTTCACTCCGTCCAATGATTTTAGTCCAACAAGGCAAGGTTAATTAACTCCAATACTCACGGAGGAGACTATAACACAAAACATCTATGCCACGACACAAAGGTAAATACAGCAGAACAGTACAGTACATACAGCAAGTTAGTAAACTTGCAGGTATACGTCCAATACTCCAGCACGTACCCCTCTAATACTCTGATAGGTACCTTTCCAATACTTTGGCAGGTATACATTTACCCATACACAGGTCATTATGAGATTGCTCCAGCTCTCACACTCTGGTTGTCTACACGCCATTAAATGGTCCATTTTTTCTCTAGAACCAAAGGAAGTTCAGCTTCTCAACTGACTCCCCAATCACTCCATTCAGAGAGAGATCTTGGCATATCTCTCTACCAGCTACAGCTCACATCTTAGCTGGTAAATTATGAGTAGAGTTGAGGGATGTTCAAGTAGAACGGTTCACCAATTTCAAGTTCGAGTGATTTTAGGCGGTAATCGAGTCGTTGCCGAACTCGAACGATTTGCTTAGAGTTCGGCAGTTCGAGTTACTGTTCGAGAACGGTTCGATCCCCAAAACCGTGGCTTTTCACAGTAAGACTATGTGCGCACGTTGCATATCTGCATGCGTCCTGCATCCCCAGCACAATCCCTCTCTCTTTCCTACTCACTGATCACGGGCGCCTTGCTGCACGGCTGTCACAAATCTCCGGCAGCTTTTCCTCTTTTGAAAATGGCTGCCGCTTCATTATTCAATCAGGTATTCCCTTTCTACCCCGCCCAGCGGCAACGATGATAGGTTGCAGTCAGACACGCCCCCACGATGAGTGACAGCTGTCTCACTGCCACCAATCACAGCCGCTGGTGGGTGGGTCTATATCGTGCAGTAAAATAAATAAATAAATAATAATAATAAAAAAAAAAAATATGCTGATCCCCCCAATTTTGATACCAGCCAGGATAAAGCCACACGGCTGGAGACTGGTATTGTCAGGATGGAGAGCACCACGTTATGGAGAGCCCACCACCCTAACAATATCAGCAGGCAGCCGCCCGGAATTGCCGCATCCATTAGATGCAGCAGTCCCGGGACTCTACCCAGCTCATCCCGAAATGCCCTGGTGTGGTGGCAAACAGGATAATAAGGGGTTAATCATGACAAACGTCTCCCCGAGACACCTTCCATGATTAACCTGTAAGTGAAAGTAAAGAAACACACACAGCGAAAAATCCTTTATTTGGAAAAAAAGACAAAAAAATACCTCATTTACCTCTTTATTAATCCCCAAACAACAATCCAGGTCCGAAGTAATCTACACGACGCTTCCAGCTCTGCTACATGAAGATGACAGGGAGCTCCGTAGAACACGAGCGCTCTGTGTCCTCTCCACGCAGCACCTGAAGTGAGCCGCGCTGTCACCGGAGACTTCACTCTGTAATGCAGAGGTCAACACTACCAATCTTCCAATGTTTCTCATCAGAGGCAGTGGCTCAATGGTTATAGCTACTGCCTAGGGAGCATTAGTTCATGAGTTCAAGTCCCGGCCGCCCCGGTAAAAAAATTAATTTATTTTAAATTATAATTATTATTTATTTTTAATTATAATTTAATTTCATTATCCACTGAGGGGAGGAGCCGGACATCAGCTGTGAGCCGCGGGCCCCACCTCTAAAATCGGAGCCGTTCACGGAATGAGGCTGCATTGCTCTCTCCTCTCTCTCCTCTCTCTCTCTCTCTTCTCTCTCTCTCTCCTCTCTCTCTCCTCTCTCTTCTCTGTCTCTCATATCTCTCTCTCTCTATCTTTCTCTCTCTGTCTCTCTCTGTCTCTCTCTTTCTCTCTCTCTCTCTCTTTCTCTCTTTTTCTCTCTCTCTCTTTCTCTCTTTTTCTCTCTCTTTCTTTCGCTCTCTTTTTCTCTCTCTCTCTCTTCTCTCCTTTGCTCTCCTCTTCTCTCTCTCTCTCTTCTCTCTCTCTTCTCTCTCCTCTCTCTCTCCTCTCTCTCTCTTCTCTCTGTTTGCTCTCTCCTCTCTCTTCTCTCTCTCTTCTCTCTTCTCTCTCTCTAATCTCTCCTCTATCTCTCCTTTCTCTCTCCTCTCTTTTCTCTTCTCTCTTCTCTCCTCTCCTCTTCTCTCTCTCTTCTCTCTCCTCTCTCTCCTCTCTATCTCCTCTCTCTCTTCTCTCTCTTCTCTCTCTTCTCTCTCTCTCTCTCCCTCTCTCTTCTCTCTCCTCTCTCTTCTCTCCTCTTCTTTCCTCTTCTCTCTCTTTTCTCCCTCTCTTCTCTCTCTCCTCTCTTCTCTCTCTCTCTCTCTTCTCTCTCTCTCCCTCTCTTTCTTCTCTTTTCTCTCTCTTTTCTCTCTCTTGTCTCTCTCCCTCTTCTCTTTTCTCTCTATTTTCTCTCTCTTTTATCTCTCTCAGACCTGGCGATGATCAGCTGATGCGGTCACCTGACGGTATCAGCTGACACTATAAGTCGAGTGGTGAGGCCAGCTTTTTACCGCCTGGCCGGCTAAACTATCAGCTGCTGCTGTCGGACAGGTGTCTGCACAAAAGTGTGTAGTTTGTTTTTGTTTTTTGTTTTTTGCACTGATGCATCAGCTGATTGTATAAAAAGCGTTTATACAATCAGCTGCTGTGTCATGTGTCAGGCCCTTGAACCTGACACATCATCTGATCGCTTTGCCTTCCAGCAAACCGATCAGATGATATTGGATCCGGATTCGACGGCGCGGGACCCTTGGCCCAGGATTACTGCGGAGGGGGGTTCTTTATTTCAATAAAGATGGAGTCACTAATTGTGTTCTATTTTATTTATAATAAAAATATTTTTCTGTCTGTTGTGGGGTTTTTTTATCTGTACTAGAAATTCATTGTGGCCATATCTAATGTTGACATGACACCATGAATTTTGGGCTTGGGGCCAGTTGATAATATACAGCTAGCCCTAACCCCATTATTACCCAGCGAGCCACCCATCACCAGGGCAGCTGGAGGAGTTGGATACAGCGCCAGAAGATAGCGCTTCTATGAAAGCGCCATTTTCTGGGATGGCTGTGGACTGCAATTTGCAGCAGGGGTGCCCAGAAAGCTTGCGCACCCTGCGCTGCGGATTCCAATACCCAGCTGCCTAGTTGTACCTGGCTGGACTCAAAAATTGGGCGAAGCCCACGTCATTTTTTTTTTTTTATTATTATTATTTCATGAAATTCAAGAAATAATTAAAAAAAAAGGGCTTCCCTATATTTTTGGTTCCCAGCCGGGTACAAATAGGCAGCTGGGGGTTGGGGGCAGCCTGTAGCTTCCTGCTGTACCTGGCTAGCATACAAAAAAATGGCGAAGCCCACATAATTTTTTTGGGGGGCAAAAAACTCCTGTATACAGTCCTAGATGGAGTATGCTGAGCCTTATACTTCTCAGCTGCTGTCTGCTGTCTGTCTGTATGGAGGAGAGCAGACAACAGCTGCACAACTACAAGGCTCAGCATGCTCAATTCACTAGTGTATGCAGGAGAGAAGACAGCAGCTGCATAACTACAAGGCTCAGCATACTCCATCCAGGACTGTATGCAGGAGTTTTTTGCACCCCCAAAAAATGACATGGGCTTCGCCATATTTTTTTATGCTATCCAGGTACAGCAGGCAGGTACGGCTGCCCCCAACCCCCAGCTGCCTATTTGTACCCGGCTGGGAACTAAAAAAAATAGGGAAGCTCTTTTTTTAATTATTTCATGAATTTCATGAAATAATTAAAAAAAAATCGACATGGGCTTCGCCCCATTTTTGTATCCAGCCAGGTACAACTAGGCAGCTGGGGAATGGAATCCGCAACACAGGTTGGCCCGAGCTTTCTGGGCCCCTCTGCTGCGAATTGCAGTCCGAGGCCACCCCAGAAAATGATGCTTTCATAGAAGTGTCATCATCTGGAGCTGTATCCAACTCTTCCAGCAGCCCTGAAGCCAGGTGGCTTGCTGGGTAATAATGGGTTAATACTAGCTTTGTTTTACTAGCTAGTATTAAGCCAGAGATTCTTAATGTCAGGCAAGTTTGACCCAGCCATTAAGAATCTCCAATAAAGGGTTAAAAAAAAAAGACACCACACAGAGAAAAAATACTTTAAAAATAGAAATAAATACACAGACACACTTAGAGACTGCGTGTTTATTACTCCCTCTCATCCCTCCACGATCCTGGTCTTATGTCTTCTTTCTCCTTCAACCCATGCAGCTCTGCTACATCAGACAGCACTGCATGGGAGGAAGACGCTGCTGCTCCCGTGCAGTCTAATCACTCAGTGAGAGTGAGCAGAGGATGCGGGCTGTAAGCGGTGACGTCACTGCTGCCACCGTTGCTAAAGTAATCTGACAGGTGGGCTATTATAGCAACGGTGCTCCGATCACGTGATTCCCGGTGCCGCAATTCACCAGCTGTGGCAGCCAGTCCTTGCATGTGGGCTGACTCTGTAAAGAGCGCCCACATGCAGGAATGGGGAAGCCAACCATGTGCCAGAGCATCTCGCCAGTACACGGAGATGTACAAACGAGCACCGCGTACCGGAGAGATGCACTGACAGGACCTAGCATGACGTCTAGCTATATGACCAGTCTGTAGCCAAGGAGATAATACACACGTGACTGGTCACATGCTATTTTGACGTCACAGAAGGTCCTATCATCAGTGCTGGTTACCGGGAGGATGCAGCGATTATCGGAAGGAAAAGCGGTGGGAGACAGAGTGCAGGACACATCGCGGGGACCGGTAAGTGTAATGGCAATGTTTATTAACTGTATGTGTATATGTATAATGTGTTTTTATGTGTTTGTGTTTGCCTGCCATTGTTTT
Source organism: Anomaloglossus baeobatrachus (assembly GCF_048569485.1). Classification (NCBI taxonomy): domain Eukaryota; kingdom Metazoa; phylum Chordata; class Amphibia; order Anura; family Aromobatidae; genus Anomaloglossus; species Anomaloglossus baeobatrachus. The sequence goes on along the minus strand of NC_134354.1, from coordinate 536,899,555 downwards.
CAATGGGGTTCGAAGGAGTTCGTCGAACAGAGCCTCCGTTCGACAAACCGAACCGAACTCGAACGCTAGGTTGGTGGCTCATCTCTAATTATGAGCTTATACACTCCCTTGTGCTATATCCAGCAGGCTGAGTGACTCACCAGCCGCACACACTGAGACCAGGTCCTGGTTCTTAAGCAAAACACTGCAGGTACACTCCTAAGGGCTCATTCAAATGACCGTTCCGCTTGTCCTGTTCAGATCCTGTTTTTTTGCGGATTTACTGACAAGACCATCTTTTCAATGTCTTATGTGTAGGACTGGATGACACACGGAAGCACTTCGGATGCCATTTGTCCGTTCCGTTATTATGGAACATGCCATATTCTGTTCCGTAATTGCAGACCATGACATGTACAAAACATGTACAAAACATGTAAATGGGTCCACAGAATCCCCAGAAGCCGCACAGAAGCCCTTCTGTTTGGCTTCCATTGGGTGCCCCTGTAGTCTATGTCCCCCCCCGCACCAGCCTCACAGCTGCTCGCAGAGCAGTGTGTCAGCATCTGCCCGCACAGCAGTGCGAGCAGCCACGGGGATGAGGAGCGCTGCCGTTTAGGAGGTTAGCTAAGTTCTTCACTTGCGTTGATGGTCTCTGCTGTACTCCTGACATCAGCGCTCATCAATGAGTTGCATTGCCCACAGCGATATCACCTCTAGTTTGTTGTCAATTTTTATTACTGACTGGATTAGTGATGTCGGGTATCTGATAGATGCTGTGACATCACTAACCCCAGGGCTTTTCCCTGCCATAGGCAGTATCATTCATGCGCCTTCCTGTTCTTAGAAGGAAGCACGACAGTCTCGGACCCATTTCTCAGGGTCCACTTGTTCCTTCCTCCTCCTCCCCTCTCTGCGAATGCAAATCCCAAATATCCAAATCTATATAGTGATTTATGCTCAGTTCAAAAAACTGTAGAAGACTCTAGTATTATGATCATAACATGGCAATTAAAATTATAGCCATCAGCAACAACGTATATGAGCTGCAATACCAGAAAGAGCCTTTAGAGAAGCATACCTATCTGAAACAAACAACCCTAATTTTATCAAGGGAGGTGAAGCTACAGAAACAATCAAAAATGACAAAGGTAAGCTGTTTCCGTAATTCCCATAGAAATGCATTGGAGTTATAAAAGCAGCATAGATCTACTATACTAGAGAGAGCTTGAAAAAAAATACCTTTAAATTCACTGCTAAATTGAAATCTGACTATTGTTGGTCATCTTTACTTTGGTGGACTGATTTTGAAAAGATGTTATATAAAGTCCAAAAACATTATATTATAATTTAGATTTTATGTTGAGAAGTCATTTAGTTTTTCAACTCTGCCTGCTTCCACGGACTTTTTGTTATAAGCGTTGTTGAATAAGCATATGTAATTTAGCCATATATAATCTGAACCAGTTAATGCAATAGCTGACAATGAAACCCTTTTCTGCCATAAATGCAAATGCATTGTAAGATTTAAAGTTATATTCAAATGAAACACATAGGAATTTTGCATTCTATGCACTTTATTCTTTCTGTTGTTCACTTCTTTGAAGTATCAGTTTAATGCCTAGTTATTTATAAGCAGCCATTTCATCTGCTTAAATAATTCTTGCTTTTGGCTAAAAAGCTATAATAGGTTATATTTCACCTACTTTTAAGGCCTTTCATATAATACCTTAGCTACTTCTGACAAATGTGCCACATAACACAAATTGTGTATTCATTACAGAAATAATGGATGTACAAAATAGTTTTAAAACGTGATCACAGTCTGCATCGCGCCATATATATTGTCATTACAACATATTGATTTGTTTAATGTCATTACTGAAACATCTAAAACATGGAAAGAGATGCATTCTGCCTGAAACGTAGTATGGAAAGGATTGCCAATCTCATGCTGCACAGAGTATATGACAGAGAGCTTCTGCCTTAACCTTAACCCAGATGGAAATGATAATGATTATTAAGGTTATCATGACATATTTTATTATGGTATCATGGTTGTGTAGTAAGCACAATCTAACTTTCGAAACAGCCTATAGTAATATATCTGAAATAAAATCACTGGACTTTGATGTTTGATCATGCTATTATAAGGGCTTCTTCATATAAACTTTTTTTTTTACATAATTAACATTGCGCTCTTGCAACCTTCTCATTACTGAGTAATGGTAAGTTACACACAAGCACCAGTCTATTAGCTGTTTTTGGATTTGCTAACGTCTTCACCCTAAAGGTAAATGCACTATTCACTCACAAGTATGTTTGTTTTCTGATCCTCTCTCTGCACTGTCAATCTCAATCCTCGTAATGTCCCTAATGGTAATACACTAATGCTCGTGGGCTGGTCTCTCCATACTGGTGTAAAGTGTACTGACTTCAGCTCAGATTGGATATTTGCATATGCCTCTAAAGCGGGCTTTACACGCTACAATATATCTAACGATGTGTCGGCGGGGTCACGTCGTAAGTGACGCACATCCGGCATCGTTAGTGATATTGTAGAGTGTGACAGCTACGTGCGATTCCGATTGTATGCAAAAATGTTGATCGCATACACGTCGCTCATTTTCTAAAAATTGAACGTGCGGTTGTTCAATGTTCCCGAGGCAGCACACATCGCTGTGTGTAACACCCCGGGAACGATGAACACTGCTTACCTGCGTCCCACCGGCAATGCTGAAGGAAGGAGGTGGGCGGGATGTTTACGTCCCGCTCATCTCCGCCCCTCCGCTTCTATTGGGCGGCCGCTGTGTGACGTCGCTGTGACGCTGAACGTCCCTCCCACTTCAGGAAGTGGAAGTTTGCCGCCCACAGCGAGGTCGTATGGAAGGTAAGTGCGTGTGACGGGGTTTACTCGATTGTGCGACACGGGCAAAAAATGGACCGTGCCGCACATACGATGGGGGCGTGTGCGATCGCATACGAGATCGCTTATGAAATTGTAAGGTGTAAAGCAGCCTTTAGGCCCACTCTAAACTCTGTGTAACACCCCTTTTAAGAAAGTACTACTCACTCCCACAAGCTACTGAGCTATAATGCAGCCATTTCACTGCTGATCACCACATCTGCCATGTGTCTGCCTGTGTTTGATCTTTATTTGCAGAAAACAGTAACATTTTATGCTCTCTGCAATGCTACTAGGGGAATTTCTGTGTTAGGCCGGGGCCACACGGGGCACTAGTGCGATCCTCGCATGACACTCGGCTCCCGCTGTGCTGCCAGTGGGAGCCGAGTGACATGTGAGTGTCCCTGTGACTGAGGTCCAACTGTGTGAGCGGTTCTCAGCTGCGGGGGGTGGGCCGCCACTGAGGAGGGGAGGGAGGGATTTCTCTCCCTCTCTCCTCTGTAGCCGGCTACTGCGATTCTCGCTCTGCACGTGCGGTACACATATCTGTGAAAACTCAAAATATATATAGAAATCTCTGCTCAGTGACAATCAAAGCACTATTCTGAAACAATAACTTCCAATAAAAAATTTCTGCAGGACAACTAATTCAATTTAAAATTTATTTAATCAAATTTAAAATATATGCATACTACACAGAAGTGGATGAGGACCAAAACAGGGAGCTACCGGTTCCACGAAATATATACTAAACAAAAAGGGAAATGTGGTCACACCAAATATTGACTTGATTTAGATGTCTCTTTTGTGTACAAACATGTCATTTTATTAATTAGTAAAAATAAACTATTTACATTTCTATTTTTTTTTTTTTTAAAGCATTCTTACTTTGTAATATTTATTCCACACTTACCTTTTGCACAGTACTGTACAGCAGTGCAGTATATAATTTGGCAAGGTATAACAAAACTTTTCTGCAGTACATAATTTGGCAAGGTATAACAATACTAAGGTTATTGGGTGGCATCTTTACCTCAATAAAGTGAAAAAAAACCCTATACAACTCACAAAAGATATAGCAGTGTAGAACACAACATTTAGGTTGTCTTTCATTTTTTAAGAGGGTGGGAGACTCATTTTCTATTCTCTTACATTTTGTTATTGGCTCATCTGATGAGATTGAGTCTCGAAGCCATAAATCTGTGTGAGCAGCACAAACCGGAAATGATGGTGCAGTGGAGCTTGTTTTGATGGATAACACATGGATGAGCAAGGACCCAGAAGAGGGCAGGCAGAATGGCAACCAAACAAGTGGAGCAGGTAGCATGGAGGAACCAAAGTTTGGTGTATGGATAAAAGTGGATACAATCAAACAATAACTTTATAGAAAATTGGTACCTTATAGAGTATTGGCTAAACACAGAATTAACCAAAAAAAACGTAGTCTTGCATCTTCCAACTGGCAAATGGTTAATAGTAGCAATGTAGAAAAGAAGTAAATGCTGTAGGTCTAGGTGAGCCATAAAGGCCTGAAGCGATCGTGCAGCAAAGTGAAATTTTGACACACAGCAAATGGATCAGCAAGGACCAGGACAGCAGAGTCTGCACGACAATAAAAGGGAAGAAAAAAAAACATAGAGAACAAAAATGCCCCCGTAAAATATAAGTTTTAATAGATAAGTTAAAAAGTCAGACGACCAACCCACATAAAAACAAAAACATATTTGGTGAAACTTAAGAAGGCAGAGTGTGGGACAATATAATAAGCAAAACAGAAATATTCATGGGGAGCATGGGAACTAGCCCTAAAAGACTATATAAATATCCCTACTTGACAGTGGAGTGTATGACGCCTTAAGTTCGTGGTGTCCCCACTCAACGTTAGAAATCCCTCATAAATCCCTATTAACTCACTACTCTTCACTATAAAAAGTGCAACACCACCTAGTGAAATCTCAATGGTATTTGGTCAAGAAAAAAACAATATTTCTATAGTCATTAAAGTCAAAATACAAATTGTTACTTATCTTCAAAAATCAAGGAGTCTCAAGTTGAGGACATAAACAAGCACAGGTAAAGTAGAGCCAGGTGTTCGGATATACATGGGAACAGTAATTGTTTTCCAAACTGGTAACTTCCTGCAGGGAAGCAGTTAATCAGAGAAATGCAGTCTACAGAATGCTTAATAGCAAAGATGTAACAGAGAAGTAAATGCAGTCTGGTATTTTTTAGCCTGGCATTAGTTATTGGTAGAGAAGTAAATACAGGTGCATCTCAATAAATGAGAACATCATCAAAAAGTTAATTTATTTCAGTAATTCAATGTAAAAAGGAAACACATTATATTATATAGAGTCCTTACAAGCAGAGTGATCTATTTCAAGTGTTAATTTCTGTTAATGTTGATGATTATGGCTTACAGCCAAGGAAAGCCCAAAAGTCATTATCTCTGAAAATTAAAATAATTAACACAAAACACCTGCAAAGGCTTCCTAAGCATTTAAAATGGTCCATTAGTCTGGTTCAGTAGGCTACACAATTAAGAAAAAGACTGTTGACTTGACAAATGTCCAGAAAGCGACTCTACAAGGAGGGTAAGCCACAAAAGTTCATTACTATAGAAGTTGGCTGTTCACAGATTGCTGTATCCAAGTATGTTAATGGAAAGTTGAGTAGAAGGAAAAAGTGTGGTAGAAAGAGGTGCACAAGCAACCATGATAACCGCAGCCTTGATAGGATTTTTAAGAAAAGGACATTCAAAAATTTGTGGGAGATTCACAAGGAGTGGACTGCTGCTGGAGTCAGCGCTTCAAGAGCCACCACACCCAGACGTATTCAGGACATGGACTATAACTGTCGCAATAGGCCCCCGCATAACACCTTCCCTCACCTAGGTCACATACAGCCGACCTGAAACCCTAGTCACCCCCCCTCAGGGCAAGACAGGCTCACCAGTGGGCGGGACCAGGCGGTAAGGAAACACCGACCTAGGTGTCTAGACAGCCCGGGGTGGGAAAACAAACAGATTAAGTTGTAGTTCAAGGTGAGAGGAGTGAGGCTGGAGCTAGGTGTAGCTCCAGCGGAGGAGAAGTTCAAGTTGGACGGTGCCAGGGTCGGAGCCCTGGTACCTTGGCTAGGTGGCAGACAGTGGTCTCCATCAGCAGGAGACGGGAAGACGGCTCGGCAGATCCGAGGTGGACCGGGACAGGGTTGGAGCCCGCCGCTACCGACACCGGAGACCTGACCGGAAACCGTGCACAGATGGGGTACTCGGACCCTGAAGCTAGGACCGGAACCAACGGCCTAGCTAATCAACCGATTGAGGGCAGGATTATAGGTCCTTTCCTAACCAAAGTCACAAAACCAGACAACCACACACAGAGAGGGATAGGGCAACCGCCAGGTCCCATAGATCCCACGGGTCAGCGTTAGCGGGCACGGCTCCTCAGGCACACAGAAAGCTGGGAGCGGACTCCCGTGTTCCATACCAGGAAGTCTAAACACACAACCACAACTAGTGCAGAGGAAATGACGGCGACCGCCAGCCCGGGTGGGGGACCAGACCACAACTGGCCGCGGTGGCCGGCCACCAGCACCTTGGTTTACCAAAAGACTCGTGTGATTCATTTAATTGTGAGTAACCAAACATCCCCTGGTCCATCCGAGCGCGTAAGTCTCTCCCATCGCCATACCCTGCACAGAGACACTGGGCCCCGAGGCAACCATCCCTACCCACAGAGGGGTTAACATCCAGCTGCCACTACATCTCCCCCGGGTATCCCACAACAGCAGCGGTGGTGTCCCACTTCACCATACACCGTGGGTGGCATGACAAACTGAATACGGCCAAGGCCATACAACTACGTCCCCTTTTCATTCGGCGTGTCCGTGTGACCCCCGGGTCCGGAGGATCCCTCGAGCGACACAGCAGGTCCGGATCGTGGGGGCGGCACACTTGGGAAACCCCTTCTCATTCCCCATGTTTGACTCCATTAGAATTAAAAGCTTATACGAGCTCGTACTCACCTTCCTTGCTGGCGCAGATCCAGTGGTGCCGATGATCATAAGCTCGGTGCTCATGTGAACTTATGTCGTCAAGCAAGCCCTGCGCCCAGTCACTTCTGGCTTCTTTCTCGCTGCCTTTAGACGTATGAGTATTTAACTGGAAATGAATGGCCAGCCAGAACTCTCACTCCCTGTTGATTACTCATATGTCCAAAGGCAGGGAGAGAGAAGCCAGCGGAGCTAGCGTGATGTCATAACCTCACGTGAGCTCCTGAAAGGTTAATGTCGGCACCATTTTAATCTCAGTGGCACTGGAGGTGAGAATAAGCTTTTCTATTTTATTGGGTGAAACATGGGGAATGAGAATGGGTTGTCCTAGTAGTGGTGATTTAGCAGCCTCATTTGATTTCCAGGCCTCCTGCATGTGGCTCAGAGTCTTATATACTAACCATAGGTCATGCGCTCTGTGGTTGGCTTCTATGTCCACTGGATATTACTGTGTAGTGTACAGATGACTGTACATGAGCAGCTCTCTTGAAGATATAAGTAATATTCCTCCCTGTAGCTGCTATTCTGGTAAGCCTGCTAGATATGATTTACATGCTACTTACCTGCAAATGACCTCTATAACTGCACATGTGCAGGTAAATAGCATTTTTGAAGGTGGCAGGTTCCCTTTACGTAACATTGTACACAGTTGGCTTGAGTTGGTCAAGCAGATTTTCTCTATTTCAGTTGTCAAAATGAGCTGCAGCTCATTGTCTATTGTATAGAAACAAGTGAATCGAAATGCAGACGTTCATTTTTGAGTCAAATTTCCTGAAATTCACAGGTTCCTGCAAACATGACCATTTTGTGATTGTACAATATATGTGAGGATCGCAAGGGAAAAAAAGGAATGGTAACATTTTACACATTATTGAAGCATTGGTTAAGGATGTGTGCCGCCTCCGTGTCAGCAGCCAGGCTGCTCGGATCCGGATCCACGGTGGCTCGAGGGGTCTCCGGACCCAGGGGTTGTGCGGCCACTCAAATGAAGGGAGTATTTACAGGGGGTTGTGTTAAAGTTCGTGACGACACCCGTGGTAATTTGGAGTACCACCGCTCCAGTTGGGAGTACCCGGGGGTGATGGAATGGGGCAGCAGGATGTTAGAACCCTTGGTGATGGTGTTGGGGGAGTGCCGTGGGGAGTGAAGGGGGTCACTTGCGTACTCACTCACAGAGCTGATACCGACAATTGGATAAACCAAAGTTCTGGACACCACTGAGGGGAGCTAGATTGGGTCCCGTCCCCGATGTTGTTGCCTGGTGATCTGTGACCTTACTCCTGGCACTAAGTTCTCTCTTCTTGTGGTCCCGGTAGCATAAAACTAGTCAGGTCCCACTCCCCAGTGTGGCTAACTGTGGGAGCTTGCTCTCAGGGTTCACGCTTGGGATTTTCTGGACCGTTTTTGTGGAAAGTCCTATCCCCCTTGTTGCGCTAGTACCCTGATGTTAGAGCGGGTGGAGAGCGGATCTTGAAGGCTCCGTTCTCGTCAGGTAAATTGTCAGGTTGCCTGAAGCTACTCCCTGACCTAGGGTCCACGTGCCCTGGTCCCAGCCTAGTGATGGTACTATCAAGGGAGGAATTTGGGTTGAAGACTGCTAATGGAGTCTTCGTTTGGGATATCCAGAGACGGTGCCGTATTAGCTGTATATTAGTGCCAATATATTAATGTATATAAGACAAAAAACACAGACATGCTCTCTCTTTCAGCCAGCGTCACCAACTGACTCGTGTATTCTATTGTTCAAGCATTAAACACATCACTTCAGCCTGAAAGATATTTACAAAAACTTCTCCATTTGCTCACACATACTGATAAAGAATAATTAGGGGGGAGTGCGAATGGGCAGCATTGGGAGAATGCATGAGATCATACATCATCCCAAATAGTACACTTTGAAGACGGTAAGCGACAATGAGATTCTGTAGAAATGATACATGGGAGTATGGGATCACCCGCATCATCCTACAAATACTACATTCCTTCTCCTGTGAATATTACTGATAAGGCTCCCAATTAACTTAATGAATATCTCCTTTGTTCATTTATACTTTGGCTAACTTGTTTCAATATACAGCTTTGAATTATACTATAGGTCTGTGCAATTGCTACATAGACAGACAGATAATTATGCAACTACATCTACATTTTGATTATTTATATACACAGATATTCTTATTACGTTTGAACAAACAAGCTATTGCTCAGTGCCACCTCCACAGTCCCCCCTTAATAAAATATTTGTGAATATTATTAACCTTAAATTTTAAAATGTTTCTTATTTAGATATATTTTATTATTTGGGACTTATTTGTGACCTACTGCCCTTGGGACTTTAGTTATATCCATATCTATATATGTGGGCTTTCTATGGGATTGTTGGTTAATTTAACACTACAGACTTTAACTCCCCCCTTAAATACTTATTTTATTCATTAAAAATAACTATATGATTTATAGGGGCTATTAGAATTGGCGTTATTACTCTCATTAGGGCACATTATCCTGATTAAGAAAGATTGAGTCTAGACCTTAAAAATTAGCACATAATTAAAAAACAAAAAAACAAAAGAACATTTGCTACAAATGATCCATAGTTCTTCTTTCCGGATATAAAACAAAAAGGAAGATGCTTGGTCAGTGCTAGTCCACTTAGGGCCACTTTGTGAACCTGGATAATCTGCTCTTGATAAAAAAAACAACAAAACATGATGAGGCTTCATGTATACAGTTTGTGGTGCAGACTTGGAAAAACCTTCTGGGATAATGAGTAGAATAGCGGCCGCTCTCTGCTTCAGTTATTTCGAGTCCATTGGTTTTTGAGATGTGACGTTAACTCACGTGTCACTGCCAGTGCTCAGCAGACTAGGCCGGAAAGACATTAGCCTGATGGGATAGAGTCCGCCAAAACTTTTCCTGAAATGAGAAAGTCCATATCTAGCATTTTGTATTAAGGAAAATCTCTGAAATTAGTAGGAGACAAAAACATTTATAAATGGTTAGATTACATTAACCAAACCACATTTTTGGGTCTATGAAATGGCTGAATTAAGTATTTTAGATTACTCAATTCGTACGCTCAACAGTCTCCCCTTGACTCACTTCTGCCATTTCCAAATACTAAGGGTACTGTGTTCCCTTAAGAACAGAGGAAGAAAAATCTGTTGGGAAAGGCTGCTTGACTGAACGTTGAGGCATGGGTGGAGAAGGGAAAGGTTTTTTTCACCGGTTTGAGACCAAAGACTCCTAGGCGAGTCCTCACCCTTTGTAGTTGGACTTTCCCATGTCTCAAGGTTCTCTAAGTCCTCTCTTCTAACTGTTTTGGCAATAATGGTCTGAGACTGTACAGGTTTTTTGAAAAGGATATATATGAGCAGGACGCTCAGTGCAGCTCTGGTAAATCGACCCTTCTGCAATGCGAGGCGTGAATCCATGTTGTCCAGCCGTTGAGCTTCATCGAAATTTCTGGAACAGCTCATCTAATCTTGGCTCATGGCTCTTTCTCGCTTGTCTTTTTAGGATTAAGCAGTCTCCTGATTGGAAACCAGATACTACTGACTTTGATTTAGGATCTGGAATTAGAAAATACACTTGTTTATTTCACTAATTAATCAATGATATAAAAATTATACATACTTTGCACTAAACCAAACAACATTTTACACAGAAACCTGTTTGTTACTAAAGAGAAACAAAACACACACTAAAGAGAAACAAAACACACATTGGTTTACAAGTTATCAGTTTGTTTTTTTTACATACCACTTGCATTATGTGGATTTTCAGCAATGATGTCGTTTTCTGCACTGGAAAGCCTCTGACCAGACCTGGAGAGAAATCTACACAACACGCACAGACTTGCATACAATGTGCGCATGATATACATCTATAATAAGTTTGCAGTCTCTAAGAATGGGTAGAGCAGGTGTAGGGCATTTCTACAGACTTTTTACAGTTTTTCCTCATTGTTTTAAGAACGTGTTGCACAAGACCGGGTGAGTTTGCCTACCTGGGTACTGAACCCTGGCGTCACCAAAGCGCACACTGATATCCAACTTTCACAGATGTTAGTCCATGTTACTTGGGCCATCATTAAGAAGAGATCTCATGGCAGAGAAAGCTTACCGCCCTTCATCCACAGACCTTCCTCAGTCAGCTGGCTCCCTACGTCTCGCACTCCACTCCTTATTGGTTCGCTTGTTCCTGTAGGGATTTAAGAACACAAGGAGTGACAGAAGTCACTGACGTGACAAATGTCACCTAGGCATTGTCTTTATGCATGGTAAATGACTCCTCAACTCTAGGCCCGTTCACTGCTTCTTGGTCAGCTGCACCTGTGCGGGGATCTCCATCCGATTCCATCAGCTCAGATCTAGACTTTCTTTTCGGCGTACCTAGCTTATTTGACAACAGGAAAGAGCTACATCCTACATATACATTTTGACTCTTACCTAATACTGCTCCACTCATTTAGAGAGGCCTTAATGTGTCACTTTCACCTGTACCGATAGGAGGGGAGAGAGTGGCTTAAATTTAGACTACCTCATGTTGTGTAACCTGTAGCATATCCAATGCAGAATCGACCACCATCTTGTTCCATCTATAAAAACAAAACTAATAAAAGAAATATAGATTAAATCATTCCTATAACAGACATATATTCCTACATTCATAATAATCGAATAAACATGACATAACTGTTGCAAAAGAAAGGCCAGCTTTAAAGCCTGCTTTAAAGCATATCCAATATGTCTGCTGCTGGAAAAATGTAATAGATATCTACTTCCTCCCTTTTTATTTTTTGTTTTTATATACTACTTTGGCAAAATGTATAGGTTTATAACAGTAAACAATATGATTAACTAACCGATAAATATAACTTATACTCTACTGGGAAATTTTGAAACCTTACAACAGGGTTCATGGATATTCTGTATGTACAAAAGAAAAGGAAACTAATTAATATTGGCAGTTTGTATGCAAAAATACAAAACAAAAACATTACCATAAAAACAAAATAAAAAACAACCTAATTTGTATATTTTAAAAAATATACTTTTCCCTGCAAAATTAATTTAATTATTTAAATAGCAGCAGAATACTATTGATAATCTCCTATGAAATTTTAAACTCTAAGGATTAAACAAAATCCACTCCACCAGCCAGAAAAAGCACTTGTTAGTACATAAGACAGAAACAGCTTTGTAAATCTGCTGAAACTACCTTTTTTTTTTTTTCTTCTTTTACAACTTGTGATAACTAGCAGCGTACTGTATACCCTCCCACACATCCCTGCAGGAGTGCAAGAGCATCATTAAAATAGGTGGCTTGGGACTGGAAATCACTGCAACAAAAACAAGCAGTCCGGGGCTCCCCCTGTGTCATTAGGGAAGGTTGGGGCAGACTCCTGGGTGCAGCCGGACTGTGGGCAGTATCTTGGGAAATCTCCTGGGACTGATTTAAAGGGATACTGTGATACTCTAGGAGAAGGCACACCTGGCTTCAGGTAGATCATTACTGAATCTACAGGGAACACGTTTATTGTGGATTTGTGTGTTGCAAGTTTTGGTTACGGTTTCGAGGGTTCCTGGCCAAACACTGAGATATGGGGGTGTGACACTTTCTTTGATAGTGACCAGGCTGACCACAACGCCAACAATTCTGTTGCTGGCTTTGTTGATTGGGAGCTACGTATACGGGGTTTGGACCTTGTTGGGGCATGGGCTGTGGTGGGGGCTGCACCGGTGCATTTGTATACACCAATTGATCTTGAGCCCATCTTTTTAAAGCGGCACAATACTGTTGTCCACTTTGGAAAGTGGTGTCATCAGTGCCTGGGGGCATTGGGAGATGGGGTTCCATTAAGAGCCAAAAACTGTGTCCTGCATTTATCTTGGTGAGATTAACTAGGTTTTTCCGAGCAGCTGAATATAACTGGTGGACCTGTAGCATCTTCCTATAAAATCGCATAGGGTTAATGTTGGGATCTGGCAGGCAGGGAATTAATGCCTGACTGGATGGGGTTGAAAGGGACATATTTAAATGAGGGCTGTTCCTCGTCAGGTTCGGGGTAAGGCTCACTATGTGTCCTAGGGGAAAAAGGGGGATCCAAGGGGAGGGGATTGGTAACTGGGGAGTGTGACGGCAGACTGTCCGGTGAGGGGAGAGACGGCATTGCAGGTATGGGAGGGACCAGGGGTATGGGTGTGGAAAGGGTTAAGGGATGCTGTCTAGTGACTGCAGCATCTGTGAAAATCTCCGGGACGGGGGAATAGAATGGGGATCTGGGGTAACATATAGAAAAACACAACATCTCCTCGCTCATCCTCTTCTTTGACCTCAATATATCTTTCTGATAGCAATATCTGCGTTATTCTGTTAAACAATTCAGCATCAATCAACAAATAATACTCTGAAAATCTCCGGGGCAACGATGCCCAGCTGAACCGTCTCCAGCACGTGCCCCTCCCTAAGGAATGTTTATTAAATCCATTCTGTGAATCCTCAGGTTTCTTAACCTTATCTTCTCCGTTCTAAACATTTTTGCTATCTTGGTGGCGTCTGGATTACACTAATTTATGACTATGCGGTGAGCGTTACAGCCCGGCCGGAACTTAAGGCTACACCTCTATACTAGCTGCTCCCTCAGCTATATAGTAATAAGGGTATCCCCTGATATGGAGGAGGGGTACAAAATGTATTCCCTCCCGACTTGATCAGCTGCACCAAAATTAATGTCCTAATCCCTATCTTCAGCCACGGGAACCCCCTAATAAGGGTATCTCGTGATATGGAGGAGGGGTACAAAAGGTATTCCCTACGGACTTGAGCAACTGTATCAAACTTAATGTCCTAATCCCTATCTTCAGCCACGGGAACCCCCTGCGTCTTTAATTACAGACCGGGTGAGTCTAACTAGCTATATCCAGCCACCACCGTCTTTCCTGCCCTAACAACCGTCCTCTGGATCCCGTGTGACACTCAATCCACACCTCAGGGCTGGGATCGTGCTCTGAGCCCCAGCGGGCACTACCCGTGAGCCACAATCAGGTACCTTTTAACACCGATAAGGACACACAGCCCGTCACTCCCTCCTCTCCAAGAACAACCACAATGGCAGTGAATACAAAATATGAAACACTCACCGAGGGTTGTAGAGGATCAGCCTGGTTGGGGCGGAGGGAGATCTCAGTCCGCGACGTCCAAAGCATCGCTATCTCCAGGTCAGCAGTGCATCCGTGGAGCCCCACGTTGGGCGCCAAACTGTCAAGGGAGGAATTTGGGTTGAAGACTGCTAATGGAGTCTTCGTTTGGGATATCCAGAGACGGTGCCGTATTAGCTGTATATCAGTGCCAATATATTAATGTATATAAGATAAAGAACACAGACATGCTCTCTCTTTCAGCCAGCGTCACCAACTGACTCGCGTATTCTATTGTTCAAGCATTAAACACATCACTTCAGCCTGAAAGATATTTACAAAAACTTCTCCATTTGCTCACACATTATGATAAAGAATAATTAGGGGGGAGTGCGTATGGGCAGCATTGGGAGAATGCATGAGATCATGCATCATCCCAAATAGTACACTTTGAAGACGGTAAGCGACAATGAGATTCTGTAGAAATGATACATGGGAGTATGGGATCACCCGCCTCATCCTACAAATACTACATTCCTTCTCCTGTGAATTTTATTGATAAGGCTCCCAATTAACTTAATGAATATCTCCTTTGTTCATTTATACTTTGGCTAACTTTTTTCAATATACCGCTTTAAATTATACTATAGGTCTGTGCAATTGCTTCATAGACAGACAGATAATTATGCAACTACATCTACATTTTGATTATTTATATACACAGATATTCTTATTACGTTTGAACAAACAAGCTATTGCTCAGTGCCATCTCCACAGTACAAGGCCGCCAGCTGTCCTCGACAGTTCTGTGCCCTTTGTCATGATCCCCTGTGACCGGGGGTCCAGCTCCTACTAGGCCCAGACCACTGTCTGCCACCTAGTTGCATCCAAGGAGCCCAGCTCCTGGTCTTCTCTCTCTTTCACTCTCAAGCTCCAACCTCTAACTGCAAACTCATTTCCACTGACACTCCTGACCTCCCCTTAACCAACCCCCCAAGTGGGCGGCCCTATTTCACTCAGGCCGTCCACTGGTGTGTCTGGAGGGTGTGATGCAGAGTGTGCCTAGGACTTTCATTGACTGATGTTGGCAACACCGTGTAGTTGGGGACCCATAACCAAGGAGGAGGTGGATATTACATAGAAAGGCAGATTGCACAATACCCTGTGGCGACCTGATAGTCCAGGGCATCACAGATGTGTTGCTTGGCCACAGGGGATACCCCTTAATGCTAAAACACAAAAAGAGGAATTACATTTTCCCCTAAAAATTCAGAAAAATTTACAGCAAGAAAGGGCAACAATGTTTACCTGCCCAGGTCACAGAAACAAATGCACTCACAGGATGCAGCAAAACGCCTTAATAAAGATGGAGGCAACATGTGCAAAACACTGATGGGGCAACCACAAACACACTGCCACTCCATGAAGGGAATGATAGCTTAGTAATAAAATCATCATACACACATGTTGGTGAACAGTGTCTGGCTTACAGCCTATTGATGATGCCCATACTATTAGACTAGGCGGGCTGCCCAGCACTATATAAGAGCCCCACACAGTAAAGGTTGTCCTTTCTTGCTGTGGATTTTTCTGAATTTTTTTGGGAAAATGCACATCCTTTTTTGAGGTTTAGATTTTAAATTTAATGTAGGGACTCACAAGCATGAGGACCCTTGACGTGGATGGCGGGCATCCATATTTTGGCCAAAATATCAACTAATACCTCATAGGCCTGCAACACACATCTGTGCCTCCGGTATGTGTTTGGTACATTTTTGCACGTACCGGAGACATGGAGACTCATTGACCAATGTTACCCTATGGTAGATGGCACACACACGTAAAATCACACGGAACGTGTGTCCGTGTGGTTAGTACGTGTGTGTGTTTTTCCACACTGTCGACCTGTCCGTTTTTGTCCGTCAACACGCAAGCACGGACCCGCTAAAGTCAATGGCTCCATGCCTGCACGGATGGCACACGTAGCATGTCCTTTTTCAGCACGTACCGTCCGTGTGTGTTTTTAGACGAACGATGTCATTTTTTTTTAATTGTTAAATGTTAGTCTACTTACCATTTTTTCTGCTGTTCTCAGTCATCATCCCTTTGGCGCTCGGTCTGTATCTTCCCCTATAGCATACTCACCGATCCTCGATCATCAGCGCGGCGAAGAACAGCTGTTCCAAAGATACGCGTCTTCAATTAATTTGAAAATGCCGGCCGCTCATTAATCAATCTACTATTCCCTGCTTCCCCCGCCCACAGGCGCCTATGATTGGTTGCAGTTAGACACGCCCACACGCTGAGTGACAGCTGTCTCACTGCAACTAATCACAGCCGCCGGTGGGTATATACTGTGCAGTAAAATAAATAATTAATTAAAAAAAAACGACGTGCGTCCCCCCCAATTTTGATACCAGCCAGGGTAAAGCCATACGGCTGAAGGCTGGTATTCTCAGGATGGAGAGCTCCACGTTATGGTGAGCCCCTCAGCCTAAAAATATCAGTCAGCAGCCGCCCAGAATTGCTACATCCATTAGATGCGATAGTTCTGGAACTCTAACCGTCTCTTCCCGATTTGCCCTGGTGCGTTGACAATCAGTGTAATAAGGAGTTAATGGCAGCAACCCATAGCTGTCACTAAGTCCTAGATTGATCATTGCAGGCATCTATGAGACACCCCCAATGATTAACCTGTAATTTTAAGTTAATAAACACACACAACGAAAAATCCTTTATTTGCAATAAAAAACACTAACAAATACTCTTGTTCACCTCTTTATTAAGCCCCAAAAACCCATCCATGTCTGGCGTAATCCACGGAGGTCCCATGTCGTTTCCAGCTCTGCTACATGAAGGTGACAGGAGCTGCAGAAGAACACCGCTGTTCCTGTCAGCAGCAACTGAGGTGAGTAGCGCTATCAGCAATGATGTCACTCAGGTAACTTGCGGCCACCGCTGGATCCTCCAACTATGAAAGCAAGTCGCCCAAGTGACAACGATGAAGTCACAGGTGAGTTGCGGTCTCGGGGGGAGGACTCCAGCTGGCCACGGGTAGCCTGAGTGATGGCAGCGCTAATCGCGCTGCTCACTTCAGTCACTCAGGGGATTAGCGATCACCGGTGAGTCCTTCACGGGTGACCGCTAATCAGTACGTGACACCCAGACAGAGCCGCGGTATGACAATGAAGTCGGGTGAAGTTCACCCTAGTTCATTCTTATTGCGCAACTCTGTCTGCTGTCAGCCGACATTTATCAACGACATTGAGCATCACACACGGATCATTTCACACGGACATTACACGTACGCATACACAGCCATTCCACACGCACACACGTCAAGCATACGCCATCACACGTATGTCATTCGTACCAGAGAAACCCCCATAAAAAACGGAACACGGAACCGAAAAACGGAACGTGAGACACGTACGTTTTTTATGCGGAAGTGTGTTTTAGGCCATATATATATATATATCATATACTGTATATATTTTTTTGCACTTATCTCTTTTTACAGGATGCAGCCAGGCCCATTAATGTAGGCCTTGTAAACTAGGGTTTCCGTTTATGTATGGTGCACTTATATAGTGCTGGCCAGCCCACCTAGTCTAATAGTACGGGCATCATCAATAGACTGTTAAGGGCCATTTACAAGCTGTGACATCGCTAACAATATATCGTCGGGGTCACGGTGTTTGTGAAGCACATCCGGCATTCAAAAATTTGTGGGAGATTCACAAGGAGTGGACTGCTGCTGAAGTCAGTGCTTCAAGAGCCACCACACTCAGACGTATTAAGGACATGGACTATAACTGTCGCATTCCTTGTGTCAAGCCACTCATAACCAGTAGACAATACCAGCAGCGTCTTACCTGGGCAAAGGAGAAAAAGAACTGGACTGTTGCTCAGTGATCCAAAGTATTGTTTTCAAATGAAAGTAAATTTTGCATTTCATTTGAAAATCAAGGTCCCAAAGTCTGGAGGAAGAGTGTGAATTTGGCACAATCAGTGATGGTTTGAGGAGCAATGTCATCTGTTAGTGTAGGTCCACTGTGTTTTATCAAGACCAAAGTCAGCGCAGCCATCTACCAGGAAATTTTAGAGCACTTCATTCTTCCCTCTGACAACAAGCTTTTTGAATATGGAATTTTCCAGCAGGACTTGGCACCTGCCCACACTGCCAAAAGTACCAATACCTGGTTTAATAACCACAGTATCACTGTGCTTTATTGGCCAGCAAACTCGCCTGACCTAAACCCAATAGATAATCTATGGGGTATTGTCAAGAGGAGCATGAGAGACACCAGACCCAACAATGCAAACAAGCTGAAGGCTGCTATCAAAGCAACCTGGGCTTCCATAACACCTCAGCAGTGCCACAAGCTGATCGCCTCCATGCCACACCGCATCGATGTAATAATTAATGCAAAAAGAGCCCCGACCAAATATTGATGTACCACCCAGCGCTCAGCCGCAGCCGAGCCGCTCGGATCCGGGCTCGTTTGGTGGGTGGCTCGAGCGCCTCCAGACCCGGGGGACACGTCGCTCGGCAAGGGGTTGCTAGCGATCTCGATGAGGGTGGTTAGGTAGGTGTAGGGCCGAAGCCGTGTTTTGAGTTCGTGATGCCACCCACGGGACGTGGTGAAAGTGTAGACCCCACCGCTGCGATTACAAGGCACCCGGGGGAGATGGTCGTGCAGCAAGATATTAACCCTTCCGTGGGCAGGGAGGGTGGCCCCGGGACCCGTTTGGGAAGTGCGTAGTGGCTGTGCAGTGCAGGGCGGTGCGCAGCAGGACGGCACTGTTGTACTCACAATTATCGATACACGCAAGTCTTGTTGGTTGGTGTTCCTGGTCTTTCTCCTGCACCTCTTTATGTTCTTGTTGGACTGCCTATGCCTCAGCAACGGGAGTCCGCTCCCCTGCTATATATATGTCGGAGGAGTCTGTTTGCCCGCAGGCGCTGGCCCGTGGGATCTCTCTGCCTGTGCGGTGGCTTTCTATCCCCATCGGTGGGCTGTTGCCTTCTTTCGGGTCTTGGGACGGGAAAGGACCTGAGGTCCAGACCTCAATCAGTGAATTTGACGTGGTCCAGTGGCTTCTGCTCCAGTTTCCAGTCGGTTCTCCGGTTCGGTACCGGCGGGCCACTACCCTGTCCCGGTCCCTTACGGTTCCACCTGGCCGTCTTCCTGGCTCCTGCAGGCCAGGCCACTGCCTGCCTCCTAGCCAAGGTGTGTGGGCTACGACCCTCACACCTGTCAGACTGTGGCAGACCTGTCACCACAGGCTTGCCGCGCTCTCCTTCACTCCTGTCACTACCAACTGCTCTAGACTGACTGACTGACTGACTGCTGTTTTCCTGCCTCAGGCCCTCTGGACTCCTCGGTGGGCATGGCCAACTGCCTGGCTCCGCCCCCTGGTGTGTCCATTGAGCCCTGAGGGAGGTGACTAGGTTTTGTGTGTTTGGCTGCTGTTACCTTATTAGACGGGTGTTATGCAAGGGCCTACCTGTGACTACCTGGCTAGTCCAGGGCGTCACATTCCCCCTTGGTTTAATACAGACCGTCCGCGGGCTGTCTGACCACCACCGTTTATTTTTTTTTTTAACTGTAAAAGATAAAAAGGGAAAACCAGGTACAACTATCATAACATATTTACATTTTTGAAGTATATGAGGCTTTTCTTCCCTTGCATTTTGCTTAAACCGTTGCAAACATTAAAACATTTTTATTAACCGGGAACAGGACAGGACCGGGTCCTTTCTGTCACCCACCCAAGCAAACCTGCCCCTTGATGCTGCCTCTAAGAAACTCTAAGGCAGCACCCCTGTTCCCCAGTCCAGGAAACAGGAACGGGTCCGGGTATTGCCCACTCAGGCCAGGTACAAAGTTCCATACCCGGCAGTCTCTCAGAGGCCCCACGTCCAGGGAACCCCTGACCCGGAGGATTGTCACCGGTTGCATTGGTGACAGGGCCTCGGCCATCACATTCTCGCAGGCTCTTCCTCTAGTCTGCCTCTCCTTATTTACAAACCCAATAGTTTTTGGGTGGCCTGCTAGTTCTCGGCCTTGTTCATGGGTTAAACGGGGCAAATCAACAAAGTCCCAACGGGGATGGGCAGTATGGTCCCAACGGGGACATCCAACATGGCAGCCAGGATCTGCTGCCTTTAACACTGCTGTTTTGCTTTGTACTCCTCCAGCACCACATCAGGACTATATGGCGGAGGAGGGGACTGGGTGTGCCTGCGGGCAATGCGGCTCACCCCTCTCTTTACAATGAGGGCAAACCAGCCTCTCTCCCCGCAATACCGGGTGTAGGTGACGAGTTCACCGGGCTTCTGGTCACGCTCCGGGTGACCCAATGTGAGGTGAGGGTTAACGTCCCGCTGGGAGACGAAAATTTCGGCCTCCAAGCCCGGTTCAAAGATGAACGCCCATCCACGCCGGGAATCGAACTGCCAGACCTGGCCCTCGTAGGTCGGGCCCCGTACCCGGTAGGTGGCACTCCGGAGGTTTTCCTTCTCCCGGATGGTACGGGCCAGCACCTCGGCCTTCTGCCTCTCCCGGGCCTCTATTTCTCGGTCCAGCTGGTTCTGCTGCCACTCCCATTGCACGGGGGTTGGGCCCAGCCGGTGCTCCCCCGTGCTGGCTACGACCGGCACTCTCTGTACTGGGGAACCCCGCTGTCTTGTGGCCTGCTGTGCTGCCTTGCAGCGACAATCCTCCGCCGCCTCAGCCGAGGCCTGGGACCTGGGAGCGGCCAGCGTTACCTCCTGGGCCTTCTTCCGGTCATCAACCACCATCTTCTTGGCCGGGCGGCCTGCCGGGGCCTGGTCCTCTTGGGGCACGGTCACTTCCGGGACCGGCCGGTCCACTCTGGGAACGGTTACCTCCCACGGGAGCGGGAGCGGTGTGGGCCGAACAAGTGGCCGTCCGCGGGCTGCCTCCACAGGTGGATCCTCACGGGCGTCTGGGAGGGGTTCCGCTGCCGGTGTCGGGTGCAGCGGGCCGAAGGGGGAAGCGGCAGCAGCCAGTACGGGCAGTGAGGGAGGCAGCATGGAAGGCAGGGGCAGACCGGGTCCCTCAGCCGCAGCGGTTGTTCCCTCTGGGACATAGGGGTGTGGGTCGGCCTCCTGTGCTTCCAAAACTGCCTCCACTTCACGTACACGCACGGCCGTAGCAATCTCCTCCATCTCGGCCGCCCACCGGTTCATCAGGAACCATACCTGGGCTTGCAAGCGGCAGCACATTAGCTTCGTCCGGGCTTCCACCCACGCCGCTGTTCCAGGCGCGGGCTCCAGGATCTCGGGCTTGCTGGATGGGGCGGACATGGTGCACTCTCGGGATCCAGGAACCAAACGGGTGGCAGAGTCCTGGAGTCCCTGCCCTTTATCAGCTTGGTCACATGGCACAGCAGCTTCACCCGCCACCCCTTGGTCTTTTCGCGGCCTTCCCTTTTCCAGCCGGACCGCTTTGCTTCGCGACCGCTCACTTTTTCTGCAAGGCCGCATTCTCTGGGGGCGGGTCTTACGCTTTCACATCCTTTCTGCCGGGAAGAAGACTCTGGAGGGAATCTTCGCACCAAAAGATGGCGGACTCTCCAAATTTCGCAACGGATCACCGCTGACTTCAACTTCAAGGCGCACTTCACTGGAAAGTGAATGGATTCAATCCTGTTCGTGACACCAGAAGAGTCGATGTGTACCGCCCCGCATCAGCCGCAGCTTAGCCGCTCGGATCTGGGCTCGTTTGGTGGATGGCTCGAGCGCCTCCGGACCCGGGGGGACACGTCACTCTGCAAGGGGTTTCTGGCGATCTCGATGGGGGTGGTTAGGTAGGTTTATGGCCAGAGCCGTGTTTTGAGTTCGTCACGCCACCCACGGGACGTGGTGAAGGTGTAGACACCACTGCTGCGATTACGGGGCACCCGGGGGAGATGGTCGTGCAGCAAAATGTTAAACCCTCCGTGGGCAAGGATGGTGGCCCCGGGACCCGTTTGGGAAGTGCGTAGTGGCAGTGCGGTGCAGGGGGGCAGTGCACGGCAGGATGGCACTGTTGTACTCACGATTATTGATACACTCAAGTCTCTGGTAAACCAAATCGATGATGGTCGGTGCCCGCAGCTGTCTGCGTCTTGTCCCCCACCCGGGTTGGTGGTCCTGGTCTTTCTCCTGCACCTCTTTATGTTCGTGTTGACTGTCTATGCCTCTGCAACAGGAGTCCGCTCCACGGCTATATATATGTCGGAGGAGTCCGTTTGCCCGCAGGCGCTGGCCCATGGGATCTCTCTGCCTGAGCGGTGGCTTTCTATCCCCCTCGGTGGGCTGTTGCCTTCTTTCGGGTCTTGGGACAGGAAAGAACCTAGGGTCCAGACCTCAATCAGTGAATTCGACGTGGTCCAGTGGCTTCTGGGCCTCGTTCTGGGTCTGAGTACCTCCCTGTTGCTCCGGTTTCCAGTCGGTTCCCCGGTTCGGTACCGGTGAGCCACTACCCTGTCCCGGTCCCTTACGGTTCCACCTGGCCGTCTTCCCGGCTCCTGCAGGCCAGGCCACCACCTGCCTCCTAGCCAAGGTGTGATGGCTACGACCCTCACACCTGTCAGACTGTGGCAGACCTGTCACCACAGGCCTGCCGCGCTCTCCTTCACTCCTGTCACTACCAACTGCTCTAGACTGACTGACTGACTGACTGCTGTTTTCCTGCCTCAGGCCCTCTGGACTCCTCGGTGGGCGTGGCCAACCGCCTGGCTCCGCCCCCTGGTGTGTTCATTGAGCCCTGAGGGAGGGGACTAGGTTATGTGTGGTTGCCTGCTGTTACCTTATTAGGGGGACGGGTGTTATGCAAGGGCCTACCTGTGACTACCTGGCTAGTCCAGGGCGTCACATTGAGGCATTTACTGTACATAGTTTTCAGTAGGCGAACATTTCTGAGTTTAAAATCATTTTTTCAGTTGGTCTTATATGATATTCTAATTTTCTGAGATAATGACTTTTGGGTTTTCATTGGCTGTAAGCCATAATCATCAACATTAACAGAAACACTTGAAATAGATCACTCTGTTTGTAATGACTCTACATAATATATGTTTCCCTTTTTGTATTGAATTACTGAAATAAATTAACTTTTTGATGATGTTCAAATGTATGCAACTGTGCATTCTGGTATGTTCCAGCAAGGTAATGGTTAATTGTTGTGATTAATTAAACGCAGACTAGAATCAAGCTTGAACAGATGTATTAAGATGATTGTAGAAGCCAGGTGTAAATAGGTTTATGAAGTTGTAAGGAGTTCCCTCGGCGGACACCAAACTGCTACCCCCAACACCGGCAGCGGAACCTCCAGCCCCAATAGAAAGTGCGCAGGCCGCAATGCCTCCGGCCTTACCACCGGCCAGAACAGACCAGGCCGCAACACATCCAGTCCCATCATCGGCCCGACCAGAGCCGGCCGCATCACCGGCCCATACCTTGGTACGGAGCACCCGGACTATGCAATCCCGACTGCGGAACAGCCAGTTCTTTTATCTACCACAGCGGAGGTGGAGACTGTTGAGATGCCAGTCCCACCGCCGCACGGACTTCCGGTAGCCGCCGGCGCCGCAGGAGTCCACTTACAGCCAGTTTCCATAGAGGAAGCGGAGCCCGACATCAGTGCCCATGATTGGGAAAGGCATTGGCGACGGCTGATGCAGCTGCGTGCGGAAGTGCTTGCTCAAGAGCAACGCAGGAAGAGAATCGCCGCCCACCCCAACAGAGAAAAAGGGTATGAAAGCAAGGGTGCCGTTTGGGTTCGAGGCACGTAGTACCATGACCCGATGCAGCATTTCACCCTGGAGGGGTAGTTAGTGCCGGCCGTCCCAGATTGTCTGCTGCAATGATGGTAGCGGAACCTGGCTACTCTAATGTTTCAAGTTCTGTTGTATCATAATGTGAACTGTTGCACAATGTTGATAAATTGCCAATTACTTGAATACCTAACCTGATTCTAGGAGTTTACCATGTTTGCACCTGGTGCATGGACCCTGTTTTATCCCTCCCTTGGTATTAAAAATGGACCATGACTGCAGGACTTGCAGCAGACAGCACGAACTTGTGCCTCTTGTATATTGTTGCGCCTCATGCACCTACCAGAGTTGTCTTTTACACCTCCAGGACTTCAACACTGTCACCACGGACTGCCAAGGTGCCTGGAAATGGAGTGTTCACCAGGATTAGAGATGGCATGAGGGATCCAGGTTGTTTGGGTGGCAGGTTGAAGGGAGAGGGACGATGGGAATAGACTGTGGCAGGAAGGCACTGCAGTAGAGTAGGCTGAGCCACCGACTACCGCTGTTCTAGCAAATGAACTCTGAGAGTTTTGCAACATTTAAGTGAATTGCCTCCCCTATGTGGGATGAATAGTTATACAATAATATTGTTATTCTTTTTACAGTTTAAAACAAAAATAAAACCTCTGGGTGTCCTGTGGCTCGGGGACAAGCTACGTTTAACCAAGGGGGAATGTGACGCCCCTGATCTTAGGGTGTCACAGGGAACTGCACTCCTTTTTCTTATGGTGCAGAATTCACCCTCCATGGTTCTGGGATTCTAACTATTGGTATTGCTTTCATCAGCATTTAAATCCTAGTCACACCTCCCACCACACCCTGTCAGGCACACCAGTGGGTGGTCTAGCTGGAAAAGGGCCACCCGCCTAGGGGTCAGCAGGTTAGTGGGAGGGATTATAGTCAGTTGAGTTGAGTTGAGTAGTAGCCCTCAGAGAGTGAGGAGCTGGGGGAGTTGTAGCTCCCTTGGAGACTTTGGCTAGGTCGCAGACGGTGGTCTGGGACCGGAGGAGTCGGAGACCCGGTCGCAGGGTAATGGAGAAAGGCACCCAGACTTAGTTTTGGAGAACGGTCGGCACCGGAAAATCTAGTAACCGGACCGGTACCGAGCACAGCGGGGTACTGGACCCTAGATCAGGGAGTAGCTTCACGCAATCTGATGATTAACCTGTGGAAGATAGTCTCTTTATGAACTTTCCCAAAGAGCTCAGAGATCGAAGGCACCAACACAACGAGGGGGATAGGGCTTTCCAGTTCATGTGGTCCACTGAAATCCCAAGTGTCAGCCATCAAGAGCGCAGCTCCTCTATTTAAATGTAGGGAGCGGGACCCCGACAGCTTCAGGCCGAGGGGTCACTCAGAAATGTCTAAACACAAGTGTATGGAGGCAGGCCCAGGACCATCAGCAATACCAACGGGAACGGATTCCCAGACGAGCTCCCCAGAGTGGCAGCGGCAACAAACATCCACACGGCCTGAGTGAGTACGCTGCTTCCCCCCTTCGTCCTGCCTGCCTCATAGCCTGCATCATGCTTCCGTACACCTCCACCATCCAGAGTCCCGGGGCCTCCCATACCTGTGGAGGGAATGTCATGTGGCTGCCCCACTCCATCTTCCCCGGATAGTCCCATCGGCAGCGGCGGTACTCCCCTTACCGCGAACCACGGGTGGCGTCATGAACACTAATGCTTTGTAAATAGTCTCCTTTTATTTTTGAGTGGCCGCAAGCCCCCGGGTCCGGAGACCCTCGAGCCACAGCAACCCCGGATCCAAGCAGTCCAACTGCTGCAGGGGCGGTACACAATACTATACCAAAATCAGATTAAGCCTTTTTATATTTGTTATATCCATGTGTGAAATAGGCTCTAGCCCTTCTATCGTATAAGTATAAAAATGTTCTCCTTGGCTGGTCACTATCTTTTATACTGGCTGTAATAACCCTTTGGTAACCTGTGCTGCAGTCATGTGATGCCAAATCTGAGGGGCATTAAGGGGTATCTACAGCAAGAAAGGGCAACAATATTTACCTGCTGAGGCCACAGCAATAAATGCGCTCACAGGATGCAGCAAAACCCCTTAACAAAGATTGAGACAACAGGTGAAAAACGCTGGAACACACACACTGCCACTCCATGGAGGGGGTGATTGCTTAGTATTAAAATTACACTCAAATGGCTTGTATAGGGAGCCATTCACACATGTAGGTGCACAGTGTCTGGCTTAAGGGGGCTTTACACTCTGCGACATCGCTAGCAATGTAGTGCGCTAGAGCACCCGCCCCCGTCGCTCGTACGTCATTTGGTAATCGCTGCCATATCGAACATTATCGCTACAGCAGCGTCACATGCACATACCTTTTCAGCAACGTCGCTGTGACCGCCGAACAATCCCTCCTTCAAGGGGGAGGTGCGTTCGGCGTCATAGCGATGTCACTGCGGTGTCACTAAGCGGCCGCCCAATAGCAGAGGAGGGGTGGAGATGAGCGGCCGGAATATGCCGCCCACCTCCTTCCTTCCTCATTTCAGGCTGCCGCAGGTACGAGGTGGTTCCTTGTTCCTGCGGTGTCATAAATAGCGATTTGTGCTGCCGCAGGAACGACAAACAACCTCGCTACTGACCAGACAACGATTTTTGTTTTTCGAACGACGTCTCACAGACCAACGATTTTTGCCTCTTTTGCGATTGTTTAAGGTTGCTCATAGGTGTTACATGCTGCGATGTTGCTAACAACGCAGGATGTGCTTCACAAACACCGTGACCCCGACGATATATTGTTAGCGATATCACAGCTTGTAAATGGCCCTTAACAGTCTATTGATGATGCCCGTACTATTAGACTAGGTGGGCTGGCCAGCACTATATAAGTGCACCATACATAAACGGAAACCCTAGTTTACAAGGCCTACATTAATGGGCCTGGCTGCATCCTGTATAAAGAGATAAGTGCAAAAAAATATATACAGTATATGATATATATATATGGCCTAAAACACACTTCCGCATAAAAAACGTACGTGTCTCACATTCCGTTTTTCGGGTCCGTGTTCCGTTTTTTATGGGCGTTTCTCTGGTACGTATGACATACGTGTGATGGCGTATGCTTGACGTGTGTGCGTGTGGAATGGCTGTGTATGCGTACGTGTAATGTCCGTGTGAAATGATCCGTGTGTGATGCTCAATGTCGTTGATACATGTCGGCTGACAGCAGACAGAGTTGCGCAATAAGAATGAACTAGGGTGAACTTCACCCGACTTCATTGTCATAACGCGGCTCTGTCTGGGTGTCGCGTACTGATTAGCGGTCACCCGTGAAGGACTCACCGGTGATCGCTAATCCCCTGAGTGACTGAAGTGAGCAGCGCGATTAGCGCTGCCATCACTCAGGCTACCCTCGGCCAGCTGGAGTCCTCCCCCCGAGACCGCAACTCACCTGTGACTTCATCGTTGTCACTTGGGCGACTTGCTTTCATAGTTGGAGGATCCAGCGGTAGCCGCGAGTTACCTGAGTGACATCATTGCTGATAGCGCTACTCACCTCAGTTGCTGCGTGCAGCTGACAGGAACGGCGGTGTTCTTCTGCAGCTCCTGTCACCTTCATGTAGCAGAGCTGGAAGCGACGCGGGACCTCCGTGAATTTGTTAGTGTTTTTTATTGCAAATAAAGGATTTTTCGTTGTGTGTGTTTATTAACTTAAAATTACAGGTTAATCATTGGGGGTGTCTCATAGATGCCTGCAATGATCAATCTAGGACTTAGTGACAGCTATGGGTTGCTGCCATTAACTCCTTATTACACTGATTGCCAACGCACCAGGGCAAATCGGGAAGAGACGGTTAGAGTTCCAGAACTATCGCATCTAATGGATGTGGCAATTCTGGGCGGCTGCTGACTGATATTTTTAGGCTGAGGGGCTCACCATAACGTGTAGCTCTCCATCCTGAGAATACCAGCCTTCAGCCGTATGGCTTTACCCTGGCTGGTATCAAAATTGGGGGGGACACACATCGTTTTTTTTAATTAATTATTTATTTTACTGCACAGTATATACCCACCCACCGGCAGCTGTGATTAGTTGCAGTAAGACAGCTGTCACTCAGCGTGTGGGCGTGTCTAACTGCAACCAATCATAGGCGCCTGTGGGCGGGGGAAGCAGGGAATAGTAGATTGATTAATGAGCGGCCGGCATTTTCAAATTAATTGAAGACGTGTATCTTTGGAACAGCTGTTCTTCGCCGCGCTGATGATCGAGGATCGGTGAGTATGCGACAGGGGAAGATACAGACCGAGCGCCAAAGGGATGATGACTGAGAACAGCAGAAAAAATGGTAAGTAGACTAACATTTAACAATTAAAAAAAAATGACATCGTTCGTCTAAAAACACACACGGACGGTACGTGCTAAAAAAGGACATGCTACGTGTGCCATCCGTGCAGGCATGGAGCCATTGACTTTAGCGGGTCCATGCCTGCGTGTTGATGGACAAAAACGGACAGGTCGACAGTGTGGAAAAACACACACACGTACTAACCACACGGACACACGTTCCGTGTGATTTTACGTGTGTGTGCCATGTACCATAGGGTAACATTGGTCAATGAGTCTCCATGTCTCCGGTACGTGCAAAAATGTACCAAACACGTACCGGAGGCACAGATGTGTGTTGCAGGCCTATGAGGTATTAGTTGATATTTTGGCCAAAATATGGATGCCCGCCATCCACGTCAAAGGTCCTCATGCTTGTGAGTCCCTACATTAAATTTAAAATCTAAACCACAAAAAAGGATGTGCATTTTCCCAAAAAAAATCAGAAAAATCCACAGCAAGAAAGGACAACCTTTACTGTGTGGGGCTCTTATATAGTGTTGGGCAGCCCGCCTAGTCTAATAGTATGGGCATCATCAATAGGCTGTAAGCCAGACACTGTTCACCAACATGTGTGTACGATGATTTTATTACTAAGCTATCATTCCCTTCATGGAGTGGCAGTGTGTTTGTGGTTGCCCCATCAGTGTTTTGCACATGTTGCCTCCATCTTTATTAAGGGGTTTTGCTGCATCCTGTGAGTGCATTTGTTTCTGTGACCTGGGCAGGTAAACATTGTTGCCCTTTCTTGCTGTAAATTTTTCTGAATTTTTAGGGGAAAATGTAATTCCTCTTTTTGTGTTTTAGCATTAAGGGGTATCCCCTGTGGCCAAGCAACACATCTGTGATGCCCTGGACTATCAGGTCGCCACAGGGTATTGTGCAATCTTCCCTTCTATGTAATATCCACCTCCTCCTTGGTTGTGGGTGCCCAACTACACGGTGTTGCCAACATCAGTCAATGAAAGTCCTAACATTAAGGAATAACGTTTGGAACTCCATTCTATGTCTGAACTGGGTGCAAAAAACCTAAAAAAACCTAAAAAAACGGCTATTGAATTTTTCATGTCAGTATTCACACAGCAGTTTCTGCTATTCCATGTATTCCCCTTCCATAGTCACTGGTGTGCATACCTTATCTCCCCATAGTGATGTTTTTTTAGGTTTTTTGCACCCAGTTCAGACATAGAATGGAGTTCCAAACGTTATTCCTTAATGTTAGTAGTTTTTCGTTTGTGAACCCTCCCCATACACACCTATTGCCAATCCACATTATACGCATATATAGCCTGGGTCTCAGCGTCCCATACACGGTAAGTTTTTTAACTGCATGAGAGGACACACACAAGCTAGGGACCCCAACGTAGAGAAATACTTTGGCGTAGTGTTGGGGCTCTTCTGCATTGATCAATTCAGTAGCTAAATTTCTCTTTATTCATATATTCATGGCAGTAATGCAGGTTCCATTTTTCACATTTCATTCTTACAAATGGCTATTGAATTTTTCATGTCAGTATTCACACAGCAGTTTCTGCTATTCCATGTATTCCCCTTCCATAGTCACTGGTGTGCATACCTTATCTCCCCATAGTGATGTTTTTTTAGGTTTTTTGCACCCAGTTCAGACATAGAATGGAGTTCCAAACGTTATTCCTTAATGTTAGTAGTTTTTCGTTTGTGAACCCTCCCCATACACACCTATTGCCAATCCACATTATACGCATATATAGCCTGGGTCTCAGCGTCCCATACACGGTAAGTTTTTTAACTGCATGAGAGGACACACACAAGCTAGGGACCCCAACGTAGAGAAATACTTTGGCGTAGTGTTGGGGCTCTTCTGCATTGATCAATTCAGTAGCTAAATTTCTCTTTATTCATATATTCATGGCAGTAATGCAGGTTCCATTTTTCACATTTCATTCTTACAAATGGCTATTGAATTTTTCATGTCAGTATTCACACAGCAGTTTCTGCTATTCCATGTATTCCCCTTCCATAGTCACTGGTGTGCATACCTTATCTCCCCATAATGAAAGTCCTAGGCACACTCTGCATCACACCCTCCAGACACACCAGTGGACGGCCTGAGTGAAATAGGGCCGCCCACTTGGGGGGTTGGTTAAGGGGAGGTCAGGAGTGTAAGTGGAAATGAGTTTGCAGTTAGAGGTTGGAGCTTGAGAGTGAAAGAGAAAGAAGACCAGGAGCCGGGCTCCTTGGACGCAACTAGGTGGCAGACAGTGGTCTGGGCCTAGTAGGAGCTGGACCCCCGGTCACAGGGGATCATGACAAAGGGCACAGAACTGTCGAGGAGGACAGCCGGCGGCCTTGTACTGTGGAGATGGCACTGAGCAATAGCTTGTTTGTTCAAACGTAATAAGAATATCTGTGTATATAAATAATCAAAATGTAGATGTAGTTGCATAATTATCTGTCTGTCTATGTAGCAATTGTACAGACCTATAGTATAATTCAAAGCGGTATATTGAAAAAAGTTAGCCAAAGTATAAATGAACAAAGGAGATATTCATTAAGTTAATTGGGAGCCTTATCAATAAAATTCACAGGAGAAGGAATGTAGTATTTGTAGGATGAGGCGGGTGAGCCCATACTCCCATGTATCATTTCTACAGAATCCCATTGTCGCTTACCGTCTTCAAAGTGTACTATTTGGGATGATGCATGATCTCATGCATTCTCCCAATGCTGCCCATACGCACTCCCCCCTAATTATTCTTTATCATAATGTGTGAGCAAATAGAGAAGTTTTTGTAAATATCTTTCAGGCTGAAGTGATGTGTTTAATGCTTGAACAATAGAATACACAAGTCAGTTGGTGACGCTGGCTGAAAGAGAGAGCATGTCTGTGTTCTTTATCTTATATACATTAATATATTGGCACTGATATACAGCTAATACGGCACCGTCTCTGGATATCCCAAACGAAGACTCCATTAGCAGTCTTCAACCCAAGTTCCTCCCTTGACAGTTTGGCGCCCAACGTGGGGCTCCACGGATGCACTGCTGACCTGGAGATAGCGATGCTTTGGACGTCGCGGACTGAGATCTCCCTCCGCTCCAACCAGGCTGATCCTCTACAACCCTCGGTGAGTGTTACATATTTTGTATTCACTGCCATTGTGGTTGTTCTTGGAGAGGAGGGAGTGACGGGCTGTGTGTCCTTATCGGTGTCAAAAGGTTCCTGATTGTGGCTCAGGGGTAGTGCCCGCTGGGGCTCAGAGCACGATCCCAGCCCTGAGGTGTGGATTGAGTGTCACACGGGATCCAGAGGACGGTTGTTAGGGCAGGAAAGACGGTGGTGGCTGGATATAGCTAGTTAGACTCACCCGGTCTGTAATTAAAGACGCAGGGGGTTCCCGTGGCTGAAGATAGGGATTAGGACATTAAGTTTGATACAGTTGCTCAAGTCTGTAGGGAATACCTTTTGTACCCCTCCTCCATATCACGAGATACCCTTATTAGGGGGTTCCCGTGGCTGAAGATAGGGATTAGGACATTAATTTTGGTGCAGCTGATCAAGTCGGGAGGGAATACATTTTGTACCCCTCCTCCATATCAGGGGATACCCTTATTACTATATAGCTGAGGGAGCAGCTAGTATAGAGGTGTAGCCTTAAGTTCCGGCCGGGCTGTAACGCTCACCGCATAGTCATAAATTAGTGTAATCCAGACACCACCAAGATAGCAAAAATGTTTAGAACGGAGAAGATAAGGTTAAGAAACCTGAGGATTCACAGAATGGATTTAGTAAACATTCCTTAGGGAGGGGCACGTGCTGGAGACGGTTCAGCTGGGCATCGTGCCCCGGAGATTTTCAGAGTATTATTTGTTGATTGATGCTGAATTGTTTAACAGAATAACGCAGATATTGCTATCAGAAAGATATATTGAGGTCAAAGAAGAGGATGAACGAGGAGATGTTGTGTTTTTCTATATGTTACCCCAGATCCCCATTCTATTCCCCCGTCCCGGAGATTTTCACAGATGCTGCAGTCACTAGACAGCATCCCTTAACCCTTTCCACACCCATACCCCTGGTCCCTCCCATACCTGCAATGCCGTCTCTCCCCTCACCGGCCAGTCTGCCGTCACATTCCCCAGTTACCAATCCCCTCCCCTTGGATCCCCCTTTTTCCCCTAGGACACATAGTGAGCCTTACGCCGAACCTGACGAGGAACAGCCCTCATTTAAATATGTCCCTTTCAACCCCATCCAGTCAGCGGCATTAATCCCCTGCCTGCCAGATCCCGACATTAAAGGGAACCTGTCATGAGAAATGTCCCCTAAAACCTCACAGATTCCCCCTCTGCAGCTCCTGGGCTGCATTCTATAAAGGTCCCTGTTATGATTGTGGCCACTTTCTGACCTAAAAAAAGTGTTTATAAAGTTGTACCTTTTTTGCTTCTGATTCTGTAAATCCGTCACGGGGGCGGGCTGCCTGATGGCCGTTATTCTGCCCCCTGGTCCTGTATGCCGCCCCCATCGCTGATTACAATACTTCTGGACGCCGCCCCCTGCTCCATCCATCGCCGCGCATGCCCAGTGCCCATCTCTCGGGGATGAGCACTGTGCCTAGCGTCACCGCTGGTGACGTGCACGCAGGGTTAAGATTATGGGCGGTGCTGTGATGTTTATTCCTAAGCAACCGCCCATAATCGCGGGGCCGCGCTTTCCCCCTCGGCCTGCTTCGTTCTGCGCAAGCGCGCTGCTGGTAATCTGATCTCCGCGTCTCCTCCTGATCGGTGTAGTCACTGCTCCGCACTCCTCCCATCTATTTCCTGCCTCGGGGCAAGATGGGAAGGAGGTGACGTGGGGGTCAGCAGCAGCGCGCTTATGGCGCGATTATGGGCGGTTGCTTAGGAATAAACATCACAGCACCGCCCATAATCTTAACCCTGCGTGCACGTCACCAGCGGTGACGCTAGGCACAGTGCTCATCCCCGAGAGATGGGCACTGGGCATGCGCGGCGATGGATGGAGCAGGGGGCGGCGTCCAGAAGTATTGTAATCAGCGATGGGGGCGGCATACAGGACCAGGGGGCAGAATAACGGCCATCAGGCAGCCCGCCCCCGTGACGGATTTACAGAATCAGAAGCAAAAAAGGTACAACTTTATAAACACTTTTTTTAGGTCAGAAAGTGGCCACAATCATAACAGGGACCTTTATAGAATGCAGCCCAGGAGCTGCAGAGGGGGAATCTGTGAGGTTTTAGGGGACATTTCTCATGACAGGTTCCCTTTAACCCTATGCGATTTTATAGGAAGATGCTACAGGTCCACCAGTTATATTCAGCTGCTCGGAAAAACCTAGTTAATCTCACCAAGATAAATGCAGGACACAGTTTTTGGCCCTTAATGGAACCCCATCTCCCAATGCCCCCAGGCACTGATGACACCACTTTCCAAAGTGGACAACAGTATTGTGCCGCTTTAAAAAGATGGGCTCAAGATCAATTGGTGTATACAAATGCACCGGTGCAGCCCCCGCCACAGCCCATGCCCCAACAAGGTCCAAACCCCGTATACGTAGCTCCCAATCAACAAAGCCAGCAACAGAATTGTTGGCGTTGTGGTCAGCCTAGTCACTATCAAAGAAAGTGTCACACCCCCATATCTCAGTGTTTGGCCAGGAACCCTCGAAACCGTAACCAAAACTTGCAACACACAAATCCACAATAAACGTGTTCCCTGTAGATTCAGTAATGATCTACCTGAAGCCAGGTGTGTCTTCTCCCAGAGTATCACAGTATCCCTTTAAATCAGTCCCAGGAGATTTCCCAAGATACTGCCCACAGCACCCAGGAGTCTGCCCTAACCTTCCCTAATGACACGGGGGGAGCCCCGGACTGCTTGTTTTTGTTGCAGTGATTTCCAGTCCCAAGCCACCTATTTTAATGTTGCTCTTGCACTCCTGCAGGGATGTGTGGGAGGGTATACAGTACGCTGCTAGTTATCACAAGTTGTAAAAGAAGAAAAAAAAAAAAAGGTAGTTTCAGCAGATTTACAAAGCTGTTTCTGTCTTATGTACTAACAAGTGCTTTTTCTGGCTGGTGGAGTGGATTTTGTTTAATCCTTAGAGTTTAAAATTTCATAGGAGGTTATCAATAGTATTCTGCTGCTATTTAAATAATTAAATTAATTTTGCAGTGAAAAGTATATTTTTTAAAATATACAAATTAGGTTGTTTTTTATTTTGTTTTTATGGTAATGTTTTTGTTTTGTATTTTTGCATACAAACTGCCAATATTAATTAGTTTCCTTTTCTTTTGTACATACAGAATATCCATGAACCCTGTTGTAAGGTTTCAAAATTTCCCAGTAGAGTATAAGTTATATTTATCGGTTAGTTAATCATATTGTTTACTGTTATAAACCTATACATTTTGCCAAAGTAGTATATAAAAACAAAAAATAAAAAGGGAGGAAGTAGATATCTATTACATTTTTCCAGCAGCAGACATATTGGATAGGCTTTAAAGCAGGCTTTAAAGCTGGCCTTTCTTTTGCAACAGTTATGTCATGTTTATTCGATTATTATGAATGTAGGAATATATGTCTGTTATAGGAATGATTTAATCTATATTTCTTTTAGTTTTGTTTTTATAGATGGAACAAGATGGTGGTCGATTCTGCATTGGATATGCTACAGGTTACACAACATGAGGTAGTCTAAATTTAAGCCACTCTCTCCCCTCCTATCGGTACAGGTGAAAGTGACACATTAAGGCCTCTCTAAATGAGTGGAGCAGTATTAGGTAAGAGTCAAAATGTATATGTAGGATGTAGCTCTTTCCTGTTGTCAAATAAGCTAGGTACGCCGAAAAGAAAGTCTAGATCTGAGCTGATGGAATCGGATGGAGATCCCCGCACAGGTGCAGCTGACCAAGAAGCAGTGAACGGGCCTAGAGTTGAGGAGTCCTTTACCATGCATAAAGACCATGCCTAGGTGACATTTGTCACGTCAGTGACTTCTGTCACTCCTTGTGTTCTTAAATCCCTACAGGAACAAGCGAACCAATAAGGAGTGGAGTGCGAGACGTAGGGAGCCAGCTGACTGAGGAAGGTCTGTGGATGAAGGGCGGTAAGCTTTCTCTGCCATGAGATCTCTTCTTAATGATGGCCCAAGTAACATGGACTAACATCTGTGAAAGTTGGATATCAGTGTGCGCTTTGGTGACGCCAGGGTTCAGTACCCAGGTAGGCAAACTCACCCGGTCTTGTGCAACACGTTCTTAAAACAATGAGGAAAAACTGTAAAAAGTCTGTAGAAACGCCCTACACCTGCTCTACCCATTCTTAGAGACTGCAAACTTATTATAGATGTATATCATGCGCACATTGTATGCAAGTCTGTGCGCGTTGTGTAGATTTCTCTCCAGGTCTGGTCAGAGGCTTTCCAGTGCAGAAAACGACATCATTGCTGAAAATCCACATAATGCAAGTGGTATGTAAAAAAAACAAACTGATAACTTGTAAACCAATGTGTGTTTTGTTTCTCTTTAGTGTGTGTTTTGTTTCTCTTTAGTAACAAACAGGTTTCTGTGTAAAATGTTGTTTGGTTTAGTGCAAAGTATGTATAATTTTTATATGATTGATTAATTAGTGAAATAAACAAGTGTATTTTCTAATTCCAGATCCTAAATCAAAGTCAGTAGTATCTGGTTTCCAATCAGGAGACTGCTTAATCCTAAAAAGACAAGCGAGAAAGAGTCATGAGCCAAGATTAGATGAGCTGTTCCAGAAATTTCGATGAAGCTCAACGGCTGGACAACATGGATTCACGCCTCGCATTGCAGAAGGGTCGATTTACCAGAGCTGCACTGAGCGTCCTGCTCATATATATCCTTTTCAAAAAACCTGTACAGTTTCAGACCATTATTGCCAAAACAGTTAGAAGAGAGGACTTAGAGAACCTTGAGACATGGGAAAGTCCAACTACAAAGGGTGAGGACTCGCCTAGGAGTCATTGGTCTCTAACCGGTGAAAAAAACCTTTCCCTTCTCCACCCATGCCTCAACGTTCAGTCAAGCAGCCTTTCCCAACAGATTTTTCTTCCTCTGTTCTTAAGGGAACACAGTACCCTTAGTATTTGGAAATTGCAGAAGTGAGTCAAGGGGAGACTGTTGAGCGTACGAATTGAGTAATCTAAAATACTTAATTCAGCCATTTCATAGACCCAAAAATGTGGTTTGGTTAATGTAATCTAACCATTTATAAATGTTTTTGTCTCCTACTAATTTCAGAGATTTTCCTTAATACAAAATGCTAGATATGGACTTTCTCATTTCAGCAAAAGTTTTGGAGGAATCTATCCCATCAGGCTAATGTCTTTCCGGCCTAGTCTGCTG
Source organism: Anomaloglossus baeobatrachus (assembly GCF_048569485.1). Lineage (NCBI taxonomy): Eukaryota > Metazoa > Chordata > Amphibia > Anura > Aromobatidae > Anomaloglossus > Anomaloglossus baeobatrachus. The sequence continues at coordinate 536,862,914 of NC_134354.1, read as the reverse complement.
AGCACTGGCAGTGACACGTGAGTTAACGTCACATCTCAAAAACCTGTGTGTGGTTGTCTGGTTTTGTGACTTTGGTTAGGAAAGGACCTATAATCCTGCCCTCAATCGGTTGATTAGCTAGGCCGTTGGTTCCGGTCCTAGCTTCAGGGTCCGAGTACCCCATCTGTGTACGGTTTCCGGTCGGGTCTCCGGTGTCGGTAGCGGCGGGCTCCAACCCTGTCCCGGTCCACCTCGGATCTGCCGAGCCGTCTTCCCGTCTCCTGCTGACGGAGACCACTGTCTGCCACCTAGCCAAGGTACCAGGGCTCCGACCCTGGCACCGTCCAACCACTGGAGCTACACCTAGCTCCAGCCTCACTCCTCTCACCTTGAACTACAACTTAATCTGTTTGTTTTCCCACCCCGGGCTGTCTAGACACCTAGGTGGGCGTTTCCTTACCGCCTGGTCCCGCCCACTGGTGTGCCTGTCTTGCCCTGAGGGGGGGTGACCTAGGTGAGGGAAGGTGTTATGCGGGGGCCTATTGTGTAACTACCTGGTTTTGCCAGGGCGTCACATTCCCCCTTGGTTTAATACAGACCTTCCACGGGCTGTCCGACCACCAACATTTATTTAACAGGAACTTAAAGTAGAAAAAGGAACAGTTTACAAGCATACTAACATTGAATACATTGGTTTCTTTTCTTCCCTTACAGGAGGCACTTTGCATAAACGTTACACATTTAAAACCGGGACGGGATGGACCGGGTCCTTCTTACCTCACCCCCACCCAAAACAACCTGCCCCCTGGTGCCACCGCTAAGCAATGGTGCGCATTGCGCACCCCTTGCCCAAGTCCAGAACAGGTCCGGGTGTTGCCCTTACGGGCCGGGTAACAAGTTCCTTACCCGGCAGTCTTTTTCAAGGGCCCCACGTCCAGGGGACCCCTGACCCGGAGGGTAGTCACCGGTTTTGGTGGTGACTGGGCCTCGGCCGACTCTACCGCAGGCCCTTCCTCCAATCAGCCTCTCCAGAGACTGCAGCAGGGTGAGAAGGTTGGTCAGGGACTATTTACAAGGCCCAATAGTTTTTGGGTTGGCCTGCCAGTTCACGGCCATGGTCCATTTTTAAAACTTTTTCAAACTGCAACTTTGAACAGTTAACAGTCCCAACAGGGACTCACACTTGGGGTAGCTGGGATTCCGCTACCCTAACCTTCATCTTCTGTGCTGGAGAGTGGCAGAGACGGGCGGAGGTAGGATCTTTCTCCATCGCTCACCCATCTTTTGACATCAAGGGCGAACCACCCCCTCTCTCCGCAATGCCGGGTGTACGTGACCAATTCTCCGGGCTCCAGGTCTCGGTCTGGGTGGCTAACGCTCAGATGAGGGGCCACATCTCTCTGGGACACAAAGATCTTGGCCTCCAGGCCCGGCTCGTATATGAAACCCCATCCTTTCTGGGCATTGAAGTGCTGGACCTGCCCCTGGTATGTTGGGCCCCGCGCCCGGAAGGTGGCGTTCCGGAGGTGATCCTTCTCGGTGCATGTCCGGGACAACACCTCCGCCTTTCTCTTCTCCCGAGCTGTGATCTCCTTCTTCAACTGGCGCCGCTGCCACTCCCAGTACGGGGCTCCTGCCTCGCACTCCGCTTCCATCCGCCGCGGGGGCCAAGCCGGCTACAACCGGCACCACTGGCAATGGACGACTCCACTGTGTCGTGGCTCACTCTGACGCCCTGCAGGTGCATCCTGGCTGCGCTTCAGCCGGGACTGGGAATTGGGGAGCGGTCGGCGTCTCAGCCTCTGCCGACTTAGTGTCGGGCGCCGCCTCTGCTGGAGCCATCTTCAGGGTTGCGGCCTGACTCGGCACCGGAGAGGACGTCTTCCGGGCTTTAGTCTGGCGTGGAGCTGGCACGGGTGCCGGGGCAGTGCCGTGCTCACGGCCCGAGGATTCCGCTGGTGGGTCATCACGGGCAAATGGAATGGGTACCGCTGCCGTGGCTTGTGGCAGCGGACCAAGCGGGGTGTCGGCTATAGGTATGGGCAGTGAGGGAGGTGGCGTGGTGGTCGGGGGCAGACCGGGCTCCTCGGTCTGGATGGGCCCGTCCCGGTGGGACATAGGGGCGTGGGTTGCTTACCCGCTCCTGCGAGGTCGTCTCCACTTCACGGGCCCAAACGGCTACAGCCAGCTCTGCCATCTCAGCCGTCCATTGCTTCAGCAAGAAGTTAGCCTGAGCCTGGATCTTGCAGCACATGTGTTCAGTCTGGGCTTCCACCCAGTCGGCTGTTCTGGGCACGGGTTCCTCCACTGCTGGTTTGCCAGACTGGTCTGCCATCTCTCTCTGTCGGTGTCCAGGAACAAAAGGGCAGCAGCGTCTCTGCCCTTTATCTGCTCGGGTCACATGCTGCAGACTCTTCGCCCGTCACCCCTTGGTCTTTTGCAAGCACTCCCTCATGCGGCAGATTAGTTTTGTTTTCGGCATCAAGGGGTTGTTTCCTTCCGGCCGTGTTCCCAGGGGGCGGGGCTTCAGCTTTGTGCCCTTTCTCGGAGGAGAAGACGCTGGGCTGTAGTTTTTCGCGCCCAAAAATGACGGCAAAAATGGCGACTTCTGAAAATGTTTCAATGGACCACCGCTGACTGTCCAATTAAAGGCGCATTTCCACCAGGTAGGTGGATGGGTTTGAATCCTGTTCGTGATGTCAAGTTTTGGGGTGTGCCGTCCCCACGCCCGCAGCAGCCGGGCTGCTCGGATCCGGACCCGTTGTGTGGCTCGAGGGATCCTCCGGACTCGGGGGTCACGCGGACACGCCGAATGAAAAGGGGACGTAGTTGAATGGCCTTGGCCGTATTCGGTTTGTCACGCCACCCACGGTGTGTGGTAAAGTGGGACACCATCGCTGCTGTTGTGTGATACCCAGGGGAGATGTAGTGGCAGCTGGATGTTAACCCCTCCGTGGGAAGGCATGGTTGCCCCTGGGCCCAGTGTCTCTGTGCAGGGTATGGTGATGGCAGGGGCTTACGCGCCCGGATGGACCAGGGGATGTTTGGTTACTCACAATTAAATGAATCACAAGAGTCTTTTAGTAAACCAAGGTGCTGGTGGCCGGCTGCCATGGCCGGTTGTACTCTGGTCCCCCACCCGGGCTGGTGGTCGCCGTCTTTTCCTCTGCACTAGTTGTGGTTGTGTGTTTAGACTTCCCGGTATGGAACACGGGAGTCTGCTCCCGGCTTTCTGTGTGCCTGAGGAGCCGTGCCCGCTGATGCTGACTCGTGGGATCTATGGGCCCTGGCGGTTGCCCTATCCCTCTCTGTGGGTGGTTGTCTGCTTTTGGGATAACCCTGGCACCGTCCAACTTGAACTTCTCCTCCGCTGGAGCTACATCTAGCTCCAGCCTCACTCCTCTCAACTTGAACTACAACTTAATCTGTTGTTTTCCCGCCCCAGGCTGTCTAGACCCCTAGGTGGGCGTTTCCTAACCACCTGGACCCGCCCACTGGTGTGCCTGTCTTGCCCTGAGGGGGGGTGACTAAGGTTTCAGGTCGGCTGTATGTGACCTAGGTGAGGGAAGGTGTTAGGCGGAGGCCTATTGTATGGCTACCTGGTTTTGCCAGGCATCACACAAGTAGTGGACTCTAAAGGGACTCTGTCACCAGGTTTTTGTTACCTCATCTGAAAGCAGCACCATGTAGAGACAGCGAACCTAATTCCAGCATGTATCACTTAGTTTACTGGTTGCAGCACTTGTGATACAATTAGAGTTTTTCTCTATTGTAGATGTAGCAGAGCTCAGAAAGCTGATTCTGCCCACACCACAGCTTTCTGTGTAAATTGTATATTGACATTAAGTAGTATATAAGTGGTGGGTACATGATGGCCAAGGAGGCATCTAATCCAACAGTGATAATTCCATGCTGCTAAAACACTAATTGCATTGAAACTACAGCACACAGCCTAATCAGTGACAAATTACCGAAATCAGTGTCTCAGCCCCTACATCCTGCTGCCTTAAAATAACATAACAAAGTCCTTCTGACCGCTCCCCTTTAAATATGGCAAGTACACAAGATACAAATCATATTACAAAGCTGACTAAGGCTAGTTTCACACTTGCGTTGGATGGGATCCGTAGCATTGCGTTGTGTGACGCATGCAACGGATGCGTTGCATATAGTGGCACAACAGATGCTATGGATCGTACAAAATAACGCAATCTGTTATAGGTTTTTTTCCTTGACTTTACACATCTGAGCATGCGCAGTTGTGTAAAGACGGATGCGTTAACGGAATCCGTCAAATGACGGATTCTAACGGAATCCGCCACCATAGGCGTTCATTATAAAAACAACGGACGCCGACGGAATCCTGCAGGTTGCATTTTTTTGACACTCCGCCAAGTGCAGAAAAACGCTACATGCAGTGTTCCATCCGCCCGACGGTCACTGATGGTCAGCGTCAAAACAACTGATGCGCCGCGGGGCAGATGCAATGCAACACCATCCATTGCTATCCGTAGCTAATAGAAGTCTATGAGGAATAGAACGGTTTACTGCAACGGTTACTGTAATTCCTCAAGGCTGCGGATAGCAACGGAAGCCGTCCAACGCAAGTGTGAAAGTACCCTAATGCATGTACTCTATTAGTTCTAAAATATTTGATAAAACCTTAATCTAAGTGCATTTTCAAAATGAGCGTATAGACTTTAAATGCATTATATGAAAAATCTAATAGAATCTACAATGCCTTTTTTAAAACAACCTCTTAAAGAGGTAACTTTCTGCATAATGATACCTTTTTTATGTTAGTGAAAGGCTTTATCTGTAAATGTTCCATTAGAATCTAAATACATCTCCGAATCTTATTCTCAACTCTGGTTCTTATCTTACAAGAGAATAGCAACTGATAGCAAGGTCTGCTTCGTGGATGCTTAGGGTAATAGTTTATTATATTTATGATATTTAGCAATTTTTGTGAATGTCAATAGCTATTGCACAATATTTTGCATGGTGAGCACAGAAGATGCCAGAAAGAAGTCTCATTTATTTGTAATCATTTTTGCGATTTTACTTCAGAGAGAACACAATGATAGAGGTAGACATGTTAGCTGTAGATCAGAGGTGTTTAGCTCACTTTGAAAGCTCTGGCACCCACAATGATCTAGAAAAGAACAGACAAGTCCCCATAGGGAGGAGGCAGGTTGACAGGACAACAGTGGAAGACTCAGCAGAATGTGTGTTTGATTTGATTTGAATTGTAAATGCAATTGTTTCCCATCAAAACATCTATTCTGAAAATGAATTGCAAAACCAGTCAAGTAAAGATCAAGTAATCACTTATGTGACTGCTTATCATATGGATATTAATTCTCCATGTTGTATTTGTAAGCACTGCTCACATTTAGTGCTGTCATACAATTTACTGTTTGCAATTAGTTCACATATATGATATTGATATACTATAATTAAATCTAATAAATTGATACAAATACAAGGCAACATAAAAATGTCGTAATAAAACAGCCATAAAAAAATTGTGTCATTGACTAAAAGCATAAATTACATTGTCAGAACAATTCATGTAAAACAACTATCGCAACACGGGATTTTTTTAATGAAGCTCCATTTTCTAGAACCTTAATTTCGTACAATAAAAAGAATTCATTGTTAATGTCACCATGCATTCCAGTATAGTGAAAACACTTCTGGCAAGAGTCACCTTTAACATTGAGCAACATGAAAAAATACCACACTACAATCATACAATTATATGCTGCAACAACCCAGCAATATAACTGTGGAGACACGAGGGTCAGTGGGTGCTCTCGCACTCTGCCTTTTCTGTTTTCAAAAAGACTTTACAGACCAGGGCTCATCCCACTGAACACCTGCACTCCTTTCCCATGGGAGGAACACTACTCAGACAACATAAGGTGAGGGAGCAACACCTTGGTAAGACTTTATTGGTTCACCACGAAGAAAAAACATATTGTACATTCCCAGTAACAACACAAAATGTTACAAGTAAAAGTCTCACCATTATACTGGCTCACCAGGGATTAGTATCTTCATGACTTCGCGGCTTCCAGGGCCAACTATTCAAGCAGGCAGCACCCTGCATTTGGGAAGCACCCACTGAGAGGAGATAGTGGCAAGCTTAGGAAGCTGACCGTGCACAGCAAGGTATGTAGGCAGGTGACCAAGTTTGTACAACCTGGGTTCTCCAAGCTAACTTGCGATCTCAACGTTGAGATCCTACAGCTGGAACTGTGGATCCTGGGCTGAAGTCCTGCAAAATAAATTAAGTGAACCAGCTCTGTGATCCTCCAGGTAGAACTATGAATCCTAGGCTGAAGTCCAGTAGAATGAATTAATTTTGAAGCAGTTCTGTGATCCTCCAGCTGGAATCGTGGATCCTAGGCTGAAGTCCTGTAGAATATGAATCTGGCGACAGAAACAAGGCCCCTTTTATATCCCTCAGTTCTCATTTCAGGGTATTGTGTCTTACAGGATTGGTGGGAAATGACTGTTCTTTCATTGGTTGCTAGTTCAATCCAACTGCATAATTTTCCTCCGATGTAGTCAAAGGGGCTGAGGCAATCCACATTTTAGTAGGCAATCCACATTTAACAGGCAATAGGGCTCCGGTCAGTATGACATGACACAATTGCTAACTTCTCCTGATTTATCGAACAAATGAATAATATGGCTGGCCTAATTAAGTACAGATCACTCCACACACACAAGTGGCCAGATGCTAAGTCATCACAATAACAACTCATACACCAATGCAGCCACAATTTATTATTAGGATCTATCAACTCTATGTTTTGGTTCCTTAGCCAAACTTTTCAGTAGCCAGACTGCTTAACAGGTTGCAGGGAATGCTTTGGTGTTCACAATTTTACATCTATGCAGGGATCTGACCTTAGTTGTTATTGCCCCCAGGGAAATGGAGTAGCTGTTGCCCAGAGGAGCGACTTCATGTTTAATGCTCAATATGAAGAGTTGGTATTAGAGAGACAAGGATAATGACAGTTTTAATACATGATCGGGGATAGCCAACATCAAGCCCAGGGGATCAGGGAGAGAGATAAGGCAAAAGAGGTGTTAAGCACGCCAGTATCAATTCCAATAAGTTATCTTAGGAGTTAATCTAACGTGTAATATATAAAATAAACCAATGCAATACCTGCCAAATGACAGGGGACAAATTAGGATTTAAGTAGGCCACGGTACCCTATTTGTAGCTGATCCTGTTCTGCAATTGTCCATTGAAAAGTTCCAGCATTGAGCTGATTAAACTAACAAAACAGCTGGGGGGGAAACATGGCGCCCAGCAGGTGAGAGAACATGAGGTTACAAGGGCAATGTTCTCAGGAAAATACTGTTTTTCCTATTTTCAAAAGTTGTCAGGTTCAGTTAAGAAATGAACCAATTTTTTATGATTGTCACCTTCTGAATACAAATATGCCAATGAAAAATTTTAGTTGGCTCTTGCTTCTATGATATCAAAGCATTTTTCTTTTACTGCTACATAAAATTAATGCATGAAAGTTTAAGTACTTTGAAACATTATAATTTTTGCAAATATAAAGATGCAGAATATTTTGTCATGCCAATTTTGTTATATTTATTTGGAGGAAATGTACCAACAATAAAAAAAACAATAAAAACAACAATAAAAAAAAAACTTCTAAACACTATTGTCAATTCTAAACAGTACACTACAAAATTTGTTCCTCATTCAGTGACAATTCTTTTTTGCTTGTCTCTTGTACTCCTGCATTGTATTATTTCTTACAATTGTCTAATGGTAATCTGCAATTGATGGATTCCATTTTCCTTTATATATTTTCTCCATAGCCGCAATATCCTGGTGAAATCTCTCACTGTGCTCATAGCTTTCTGCTCTGTAGTTTGTTGGAAAAAGTCTAGATGTAAATGTAAGAAATTACCGTATTTTTCGCTTTATAAGACGCACCGGATTATAAGACGCACCCCCAAATTTGGTGAAGGAATAGAGAATTTTTTTTTTTTAATAAATGGGGTCCGTCTTATAATGCCAGTGTCTGTCTAACAAATCATATAGGGTATATGTCCCTCATAGCCCCCCATCCTAAAATTAGCCCCCTTAATCTGGATATGGCAACCTTATATTGAATATAGCCCCCTTGTGCTGGCACACGCCCCCTGTGGCTGCCACACACTGCCCCCCTGTGGCTGCCACATACGGCCCCCCCTGTGGCTGACACACACGGCCCCCCTGTGGCTGACACACACGGCCCCCCCTGTGGCTGATACACACGGCCCCCCTGTAGCTGCCACACACGGCCCCCCTGTGGCTGACACACACGGCCCCCCTGTGGCTGACACACACGGCCCCCCTGTGGCTGCCACACATGGCCCCCCTGTGGCTGCCACACATGGCCCCCGTAGTGGCTGCTACACACGGCCCCCCTGTGGCTGCCACACATGGCCCCCCTGTGGCTGCCACACACGGCCCCCCTGTGGCTGCCACACACGGGCCCCCTGTGTTAGATATCGCCCCCAGGCTGCTGCTTTTAGTAAAATAAACTCTTTCCTTACCTTCTCCAGCACTGTGCTCCCTCGTGTCCCCCTCCTCAGGGTTGCGCTCCGGCCTCCTGCCTGCATTTCCTGGTTCACGGTCCGGTCATGTGATCGGCACAGCAGAGAGAAATTTGGGGGAGCAAAAGTGCGTCTTATAAAGCGAAAAATACGGTAATCTATAGCGACATTACTGTCACATGGTGTTTGGCTGAAAACTCGCCGAGTGTCATAGTAGTATCTGGCGCTGTTCACACCACAGATTCTGACACTCCGCACTGTGGTTTCTCTGGAGTTTCTGAGTTGCGCAGGCAGGCTCAGGCATCGACCAGCTTTGTGCTTATTAGAAAAGGTTAATCTCTTCTTGCCTGCTGGTTACCTCTAGGATCACATGTTTTGAGAAACATATCACAGCTTCTCCCTGCCTTTTTAAGCTGGTGGAAACTAATTTCCTGTGCCAACTAAAGATTTAAGTCATACCAGTCCATCTGTTGTTGTGATCCAGTTGCTGGTGAACTACTGAGTGCTGTTTGGTCTGTTGTGGGAATTCTCTTGTCATCTGTTTACTATCTACCGGCTCTTTACTTCTTCTTGATCACGTACTGTCTAATACTTCTGTGTGTGATTGCTGTGAGTTAGAGTTTTGGTTTCCCTGTTTGTCTATTTGTGTGGGTTTAACCATTCCTGTCTCGGCCCTACCCTGGGGTGGGGGGTGGGAGAAAAGGGGTATTAGAGCAGGGCTGTCCTCGAGGAGGGCTAGGTTGGTGGTCCAGACCTCTTCACCATCAGAAGTACCTTTGTAATAAGAGACACCTTGGGCCCCTAGCCTGAGGGCCAGTCTAGGAGCCCTGGTCCCCAGTTATCCACTTATACTTTATGACAGTTACAGCCAAGATCCTTATATGTTTTAGGAGATTTGCCACCATCTCTTCTTAGTTATATGCTCTTGAGTTTCCCAAAAAGTTAGTTACATCTAATGCGAATTCTACCAACGCACCTCATGTTGTCATAGGTTTCTTACATGTGGACTGCATAACCAACAGGAATTAAAGGTAGTACATTGTCAATATGCAGCAAGATGGTTTTCAGGCTTTTTTTGGATGAATCAAAATAGAGCCTCCATACCTCTGAATTATGACTTATCTTTAGAGCTTCCATTAAACTGTTGATGTTGTTGAATGCCACAAGATCACCCTCCATGAAGAAGTGTGGGTTAAGATCTTTATCATGGTTACAGAACACAATAATCCGACCATTGCCCACTAGAAGATTCCACTGCTGTAGCCTGGAACTTAAGAGCTCAGCCTAAAGGCCCCGTCAGACACAGAGATAAATCTTTGGCAGATCTGTGGTTGCAGTGAAATCATGGACATATTGTTCCATTTGTACACAGCCACAAACCTGGCACTGATTGTCCACAATTTCACTGCAACCACAGATCTGCCGCAGATTTATCTCTGTGTATGACAGAACCTTAACTCTTGGGAAAATCCAAATCTCTAACAAGATCATTAACTTCACTTTGTGTTATAAGTAGAGATGAGCGAGTATGAAGTGCTTGGAGAGAGTGAGAGACAGAGAGAAAGGGAGAGCATGAATTTATCCTGGAATAATGTGCGTGACCTGCGTTTTTGTTGACAAAAATTGATGCAAATCAGGCGCCAAACCTGCTGGGCGGGACATACGAATATCGCGAGGTGAGTACACAAAAATTCGCAATGTAACGAGTATTCTGAATACCGCACTATCTGTGTGAGTAGCGAATAGTAATGATTACACTTGCTCATCACTAGTTATAAGGTGTGGTTCAGTTGAGGTTGCTGGCAGAAAGTCTGGGTCGTGAGAGGAAGATGCTTCATGACACCAAGTGTCTTCTTCTTCCTCACTTGACTTGATTGAAAATGTTCCTGGTGCTTTTGGAATCAGCAGTCCTATTGTATGTGATACTGGGCATATAGCAGATGGAATGTTTGGATACTGTAAAGTCCACTTCTTCTTCCTTGCTCCTTTAAACTCCTTTCCTTATGGGGGGAACCATGCAGAAATAGCAATTTGTAGAGTGGTCAGTTGGCTCTCTCCAGATCACTAGGACTGCAAAAGACAGATCACCTCTTTCCATGCAACCACTGAGTAATATGTGGTGAACATCTTTTGCAGAGCATACTCATTCTTGTCCTAATCTCTTATTCTGTTGCAAAATTCAGGTTGCAGGCTTTCCTTATCATGGTAGTCAAGTTTCACTTTTGTGATGCATAAGTCATTAATCTGCATATGCTAATGCAAGAATGAGGCATAGCTAAAAAGAAAAACAAAACATAGAAACATGTCAATATGCTAAGAAACTAAACTAAGAAATCCTAAAACCGAATATCTTCTTCAGAGAGTATTTATAAAAGCAGGTGATGCAACTTTAATTAGGATTACATCATCGGAGCTCAGTTGGCGTTATTTGATTGGTCACCCTAAGATGATAGCATACTTATGGCTCAGTAGACTAAATAGATGTACTAGACTAGCTACTAACAATGTTGATGATGATGATGATGACGATGATGAAATAATAGACACAATTTTTCTATAAGTAATTACAACCTTCTCTTGATTTTGCAAATTAAAGCCAATCAGCAAATTTAAGCATCATATTCGTATTCAGTAACATAAAATGAGTTAATTTCAACTGTTTTTGTCTCTGAACCAATGTGGCTGTAGAACAGTGGAATGTTAAAAACAAAAACAATGGTTTTCTGGTGTAGAAAATTACGAAACCGTGGCCTCAAACCTCAACAGACAATTTGAGTACATTTTATTGCTGACTGTAAGCTGGGTCTTATGAGGCAACATCATTGTGCTACTTGTATAGCTGATTGACCTGGAAATATTTTCTAAACTATAGAACAAAGTCTATAGTCATGGAGCACATGTGCAAAAAATGGGGTTACTAGTCTGGAACTTTAGGGTAACAGGAAGTGATGTTAGTGTTCACAAACTTTTATTTTTTCAATGATTTGTATACTACAAGATCAGCTAATCTATGCAAGGATGGATCTATCTATCTAACTATCTATTCATCATCTATCTATATATCTATATCTGTCCTCAAAGAAAGCAGCACTATACTATCTGAGTATACTGTATTAAATATATATCATAAATACCTTTAAAATCCTCAGAATTAAAGCTGTAATAATCAAATGTTTCCAGGATGTCTAAAATTGTTAACCTCAATGTATTAAAATGGAAATGTATGAGCATCTTCGCCCCCTCTACCTGCTATTGCATTTTTCATCTTGTAACCTACATGAAATCTTAATTTTTGACTACAGACTTTTTGCAATGGATATGTTATTGGTTCTGTAATAAGAAGCAATCCAAGTCCTGTCGTGCAATGTGCACTGCGGAGGCTTTTGAGAATATTGAAAAGACTTCATTATTTTTTTTTTCAATACAATCCCTAAATTCTACCATTTTATTACCTGAACCAAAAGTGTTTCAATATGCCATCCATCACCTTGACCAATGTAAAATGTTGAATATTCAGATTAAATTGGAACTTTTTTTTCTATGAATAGGGAATCTGATTCAATTCTATAATATATGGCGTCTCATGGGAAAGAAAATTGAGCTGAAGGTCGCTTAAGGCAAGTGAGAAAATTGTATTATCCAAATACAAAATTCTATTTCTCATCATCAAAACCTGAAATACAGCCATGGGGAATCAGGGGGTCACTGGAGAATTCAATTAGGGATGAAAATGGAAAGGTGCATATTTCAACTCAACTTTCATTTCACCAAACAAGTGGCAACCATAAGCCTAAAGAGTAACATGGAATTGTTTCCAAATCCTATAACTTTTATTCCAGGAAGACTAAGAAAACATTCATTATACAAAAGGATGAAGGTAAAATATCAGCTTTGTGTTAGTTGTATGATTTCTCATCATCCCCTGATACACCTATATATAGTAATATTGATTTAGAGCTTTCAGATGAAATGATATTTTCATATAACTAAATTCTAGTTATATTCATAGACTATGCCTTCAAAGACATTTTTAATAGGTATTATTACATTACAATAGTACCATTCAGTACCCGGTTAATTTAGCAATAGTGAAGAAAGATGCTGTATATCTTACCTGTGACCTAGAATACCTATATATAATTATATTTCAGACATTTCATAAAGTTTCCCTCTTACAAAAGTTTGGATTCAAGGTTTAAGGTCAAAAATGAGCCTGAAAAAGCTGTAAAATTTCTGATTTAGATAGCTCTAGTTGATTTGTTCATTGTTTCTTCTATTAATAGGCAGCAGATGTACAGATCCACCATTGTGTACATTAGGGTCCCATTAAATTTGTGTTCTAATAATAATGGTCTCATTAAAGGACACCTGTCACCAAAGATGGGGTTATTAAATCATAGGCAGGAAGCTATAAGGTGGCAAGCAGCACATTCTCCTTTCATAGGCAATTGGCCATTGGCCACTCTGAGAATGCAGACTGGTTGATTACAGCCTTTTTATTTTTATTTATTTATTTTTTAAAGAGGTGGTCCACTACAATGCGTAGTGGCCACACCAATTTAAATCTGAGACAGAATGCTTTTTTCCAATTACCTTGTGTTGCCAATTTTGCCTGTGAGCAGCGCTATCGCTGTCAGCTTAGTCCCCATCACATGACCCGGGCTGCATCAGGCTGTGATATCTGGTGATGTCACGTCAAGTTCTGGAATTGGATGTTGACCTGGCATCACCAAGGCAGGATCCAGTCTTCCTGAGTGACTGGACTGTGGGCGGTGTGTCACCGCATGTCACAGCCCAGCATCTCACGGGCTCTCTCCTTCACTGCTTTCCTTAACAGAGCGCCACAAGAACGTGCAATGCTGGGCTGTGATATGCAGTGAAACTCAGCCCGGTTACTCTGCAAGAATTATGCCAGGTCACCTTCCAATACCGGATCTCGAAGTGACATCAAAGGCCGCTGCAGCCCGGTTCAGATGATGGGGACTGAGCAGACAGAGATTGCGTTGCTCACAGGCTGAGCAGGCAACAGTAGGTAATTGGAAAAAGCCTTCTTTCTCAGATTTAAATCAATATGACCACTATGCATTGTAGTGGACTACCTCTTTAAGTGCTTTGAAATGTTAACTATTTGGGAACTTTAGAGACACCCCCTTTAAGACTTTATTTATAAGAATAGACATTCATATAGAGGGTATTCCCATCTGTGTCATTTATGGCATATTGACAGGATCTGCCATAAATGTGGGTTTCATACATCATACCTACATCTGTTTTGAAAACGGCGTGCCAGAATGTCATCAGAAAAGGGGAGGTAGCTGCACATGTGCATCTTAAAGGGCTAGTGCCTACATTACTTTTCTGCAAAATGGAAAAAAGGAACTTGAAGATATCATGTGTGCAGTTAATTTTCTGACTACATACAGTTCAAAATATGTCATTCTGTAAAGTGTATAAAAAATTGTTTAAAAGAACTGAAGTCCTCAGTTCTTTTAAACAATTTTTTATCTCTACTGGCTAACACGGTACAAAGATATATTTTACCTGTAAAGTGTATAGTGATACTGCCCTCTTAATATACACAATTTAACACAATTTATATAGTAAGTGTATCTCCAAGCCAGCAATGACAGCACTAAAAAAAGTGTGTAAAGGTATGAGGCACAATAATAATTTTCTTTTGCTATTTATTCTTTATATAATATCCAGGAACAGGGATTAGGTCGTAAAAATCCATTTAGAATATTGCTTGCAGCATAGTGTTGTCATCCAGCAGCATCATTTCTCAGAGCTGCAGGATTTCCAGCACCTATACTTAGCTCATAGCTTACAAAGTCAATAAAGAAGGACCTACAGTAGGAAGACTTACTATAATTGCATGACACTATGCTACATACGTAGATTTCTGTCCTTGAGTTACCATACCAAACTGTTAGAAAAATGAAAATCTACATCAGTACCCAGAAATCAAGCCATAAAACAATTTAAAGGGTCATGTAGACTCAGAATTAATATATGTTTAAAATATATATATGTATATTTATTTTATATATATATATATATGTATATATATATATAGATATATATATAAATTGAAACCAGAAGTTTACATAGACTATCTAAAAAGACACATACAGTATGCATGTTTTTCTCACTGGATTGACATGAAATCAAAATATATCTTTCCCATTTTAGATTAATTAGGAGCCAAAATTATTCATATTCGCCAAATGCCGGAATAATGGGAGAGAGGGAATGTTTTAAGGCATTTTATTACTTTCTGCAAAATCAAAAGTTTACATACATTTTTTTAGTATTTAGTACCATTGACCTTAAACTATATGACTTGGGTCAAACATTTGGGATATCCTTCCACAAGCTTTTCACAATAGTTGGTAGGAAGTTGGGCCCATTTCTCCTGACAGAACTGGTGTAACTGAGCCATGTTTCTAGGTCGCCTTGCTCACACCTGCCTTTTCAGCTTTGACCATAAATTTTCAATAGGATTGACATCAGGGCTTTGTGATGGCTACTCCAAAACATTGACTTTGTTATCCTTTAGCCACTTTGTAACCAGTTTGGCAGTATGTTTTGTGTCATTGTTCATTAGTAAGACCCATTTCCACCCAAGCTTTAGGTTCCTGGCTGATGTCTAGAGATGTTGCTCCAGTATTGCCACATAATCGTCTTTCCTCATGATACCATCTATTTTGTAAAGGGCACCAGTCCTTCCTGCAGCAAAAAAAAACATAATATGATGCTGCCACCCCCTTGTTTCACAGTTGGGATTGTGTTCTTAGGCTTCAAAGCGTCTTACTTTTTCCTTCATATGTAATGGTGGTCATTAAGACCAAACAATTCAATTTTAGTTTTGTCAGATCACATTACGTCTCCAAAAATTAAATTCTTTGTTACTATGTGCATTTGCAGACATTAATCTG
This sequence comes from Anomaloglossus baeobatrachus, assembly GCF_048569485.1. Lineage (NCBI taxonomy): Eukaryota > Metazoa > Chordata > Amphibia > Anura > Aromobatidae > Anomaloglossus > Anomaloglossus baeobatrachus. Next base: position 536,847,414 of record NC_134354.1, on the reverse strand, counting down.
CCTTTGATATATTTTGTGGGGAATAATGGCTTCTTCCTGACAGAGTGTCCTTTCAGCCCATGTTGCTACAGTACTCGTTTCAGTGTGGGTAATGACACAATCTTACCAGCTTCCGTCAGCATCTTCACAAGGTCTTTTGATTTTGTTCTTCAATTGATATGCACATGTCTGACCAAAGCACATTCACGTTTGGTACCCAGACCCTGTCTCCTTCCTGAGCGCTATGATGGCTGGACATGTTGTGTATAATTGTTTATATACTTGTGTATAATTGTTTATACAGATGAATGAAGCACCTTTAGGTATCTGGAAATTGCACCCAAGGATGAACCAGACTTGTGCAAGTCCACAATTCTCTTCCTGAGATCTTGGCTGATTTATTTTGACTTTTCCATGATGCTACACAAAGAAGCAGTGTGTTTCAGGTGTGCATTAAAATACATCCACAGGTGTGTCTCTAACTAATTCAGATGTTGCCAATAAACCTATCAGAAGCTTCCAAAGACATGACATCATCATATGGGCTGCTCCATATTGTTTAAAGGTGCAATACTCTTAAGCGTGCTTTACACGCTACGACATCGCTAGCATTTGCTGGCGATGTCGAGCGTGATAGCACCCGCCTCCATCATACTGCCGATATGTGGTGATCACTGCCGTAGCGAACATTATCGCTATGGCAGCGTCACATGCACATACCTGCTCTGCGACGTCGCTCTGGCTGGAGATCCGCCTCCTTTCTAAGGGGGCGGGTCGTGCGGCGTCACAGCGACGTCCCATGGCAGCCATCCAATAGAAGCGGAGGGGCGGAGATGAGCGGGACGTAACATTCCGCCCACCTCCTGTCTTCCGCATTGCCGATGGAGGCAGGTAAGAAGATGTTCGTCGCTCCTGCGGTGTCACACACAGCGATGTGTGATGCCGCAGGAACAAGGAACAACATCGCTAGTAAGCAGAGAACGATTTTTTATTTCAGGACGACCTCTCCGCAGCAAACGATTTTGCCCTCTTTTGCGATCGTTTAAGATCACTCTAAAGTGTTACACGCTGCGATCTCGTAAATGAAGCCGGATGTGTGTCACAAACATCATCACCCCGACGATAATTCATTAACGATATCGTAGCGTGTAAAGCCTCCTTTAGTGTATGTAACATTTTGATTTTGCAGAAAGTAATAAAAATGCCTTAAAACATTCTCTCTCTCATTATTCTGGCATTTGGCAAATATAAATAATTTTGGTAATCCTAATTAACCTAAAACGGGAAAGGTTTATTTTTATTTCATGTCAGATGTATACATGTCTTTTTAGATAGTGTATGTAAACTTCTAGTTTCAAGTGTATCTATAAATATAAATACAGATCCTTGAAAAAGTATTCATATAGCATTAATTTTTCCAGATTTATTCACATTACACCCACAAACTTAAATGGATTTTATTAGGATTTTATGTGATATTCAGTACCAATACTAAGTAGCAAGTATTTGTGAACTGTAAAAATAATGATACATGGTTTTCTATATATTTTAAAAATAAAAATCTGAAAATTGTCACATGCATTTGTATTTAGCCTCCTGTAGTCTGATGCCCCTAAATAAAATCCTGAGTGACTAATTGCTTCCAGAAGCCACATCATTAGTAAATTGTGCAATAACCGAAAAGAAACAGCGCAATGGGTCTTATCTGGGATGAGAGAAATAGAATATATTAGTATCTGCTCACCTCAGGGGGCAGAGATAACTGCACCTAGAATAGTCAGCTGCTGCAGGTCCATGGACAAACACTGCAAAGGAGGGAATAAAGTGGAGGTTTTTCGTCACTGCTGTAAAAGGTTGATTTCATGCAGTATTGTAAAAACAGTGGTTTATTCAATCAATGAATTTCAAAGACTCCAACTTCTTCCTCAGTATCTTAGCCACATTATGGAGACATTGACAAGTTGATAGAAAAAAACCCTTGTTTTTACAATACTGCATGATATCATCCTTTTCCAGCAGCGCATAAACAAACTACTTTATTCCCTCCTATGCATCACTAATAAATTGAGTCCACCCATATGTAATTTATTCTCAATACTACAGCTGTTCTGTGATGGCTTCAGAGGTTTCTTTGAGAACATTTGGGATCAAACAGCATCATGAAAACAAGGAACACACCAGACATGTCATGAATAAAGTTATGGAGAAGAGTAAAGAAGCGATAGCTTATAAAAAAAAAAAATAGCCCAACTCACAGAGCTGTTCAATCCATCATCCAAAAATGGAAGTAGTATGGTACAACTGCAAACCTACCTAGACATGGCCGTCCACCTAAACTGACAACCCAAGCAAGGAAGACACTAATTAGAGAAGCAGACAAGAGGCCCATGGTCCCTCTGAAGGAGATACAGAAATACACAAATCAGGTGGGAGAATCTGCGCACATGACAACTATTAGGGCTCTCTTACACAAGTGTATAAATCAGATGAGTCTGATTAAAAAAGGGATTGCACTCTGAATAATGTTATTCAATGAGACAGTGCGTTTTTTTTCTCAGCTATATTTGGCCTTAAGAAAAAAATCACAGGATGCTGTGGTTTGACTCTGAAATCATTACAATGCAAGAAAAAAGTTGGATGCCATACAGACCATTAGTATGGCATTGGATTTTTACACATACATTAAAATTCTAAAATATGGGAAACTGTAAATGGGCCTGTCTAAGATTAATAGCTGCTGAGTAAAAAAAAACAAGACATTACATATGGACAGCACACGGATAAAAAGTGTGGAAAAAATTGTCCCACTTTTCTGGATGAAAATGGGACACATGTTTTATACGATCGTGTGACCCAAGCATTAGTCGTGTACTCCACAAATCTGGTCTTTATGGAAGTGTGGCAAGAAGAAAGACAATTTTTAAAGCAATCTATAAGAAGTCCCGTTTGCCATTTAAAAAAAGGTATGTAAGTGACACAGCTATCATGTGGAAGAAGGTCCTTTGGTCAGATGAGATCAAAGTAGAACTTTTTGGGTTAAATGCAAAATACTGTATGTGACAGAAAACTAACACTACACATCTCCCTGAAAACACCATCCCCACTGTCAAACATGGTGGCAGCAGCATCATGCTGTGGGAATGCTTTCCTTCATCAGGGACAGGAAAACTGGTCAGAACTGATGGAATGGAAGAAAACCAGTTAGCAGCTGTAAAAGACTTGAGACTGGGGCATACTGCCAGAGCTACAATGAAATTATTTAGATCAAAACATATCCATGTGTTTGAATGGCCCTGTCACAGTCCAGACCTAAATCCCATAGAGAATCCGTGACAAAACTGGAAAATTGCATCCAATCCTATCTCACTGAGTTAGAGCTATTTTGCAAAGAAAATTAGTAAAACTCTAGATGTGCAAAGCAGGTAGAGACATAAAGGACTTGAAGCAGTAACTGCAGAGAAAGCTGATCCTACAAAGTATTGACTTGCTATACCTATACATTCCTTTATCCTAAATGTATAGCCAAGAGAACTCAAAAATGAAATATATAACCTATAAACCCTCTTAGACTTTAAATCAGTAGAATAAGAATACATAAAAAAATAATCTCTATTGAAAACATAGTAAATTCCATCAAACACTCTAAAAACATTGGAGAGGTGGGATACTATTGGTCAGCACAAATTAGGTAGATTCACTACAAATTAATAATGTTAGTAAGGATTTTACCAGAAAATAAATTTCACTTCATATCCATAATCTTTGATCATAATGACTAATGTAAGCTGTAACATTTAAATAAAGCTAAAGTTAAAGCAATGATTGAATTTGTTACTTACCAGTGTCAAATCTATCTATATAAATATTACACAGGTAGTAAAAGTGCACTGAGAGACAATAGTAACAATTAAAAAATAGAAGCCGTTAGAAACACATATTCAGCATGTGAGATGTATTGGAAGCGAGCATTGGGATCAGTAATAGAGTGCTACTTTAACCCCTTCACCACCTCGCCTGTTTTCACCTTCCTGACGAGACCAATTTTTTTTATTCTCACCAGTATCACTTTATGATGTTATAACTCTGGAACATGTCAACGGATCCCAGTGGTTCTAATAATGTTTTTTTGTGACATATGATACTTCATGTTAGTGCTGAATTTTGGGTGATATGATTTCTATTTATTTATCGAAAAATCAAACATTAGCCAAAATTTCACGATTTTTGAACAATCAATTTCTATGTCCTTCTTATATAGTTATGTCACACAAGATCTTTAATTAAAAAAAATTCGACATATCTACTTTACATTATCACCATTTTATGTTAAGTTATGAATTAAAAATGTATTAGCAATTTCTAATTTTTCCAACAAAATTTACAGATTCATTTTTTTGTGGACCACATCCCATTTAAATTTTGTCATGCAAACTACTCCTCTATGAAGCTGGGACACATGCACCCAGCTTCTGAGTAGTGTATATGACTAGTAGTGCAGACAATTTTCAATCATGGGCATTGAGCATATACCCGGCGTCAAAGAAGCTCAATGCTGACAGGTTCAAAGCCACGCCCATGCGCGGCTTTGTCTAATACTGCCATGACTTCAGTAATATAGCAAAGTCAGGACTGTTGAAAAATTGTGTGTGGATTACTTTGGACCTGGGCATTTTGGGGGTTAATAAGGGGGAGAAAAGAGGTATTTTTTGTATTTTATTTCAAATAAAGCATGCTGGGATTGTTACATCTAATGGATGTTTGTTACAATTCTGGGTGGCTGCAGGCTGCTATTTTTAGGCTGGGGGGGCCAATAACCATGATCCTCACCTAGCCTCAAAACACCAGCCTCCAGCTGTAGGCTTTATTATGGCTGGATCTCAAAATTGGGGGGACCGCACGTCGTTTTTTTAAAGTTATTTATTTAAATAATTTAAAAAAAAGATGCATGGGATCCCTTGTATTTTGATACACAGCCAAGATAAGCACACAGCTGGGGGCTGTAGCCTGCAGCCGTATGCCTTATCTGCGCTGGTATCAATATATGAAGGACCCTATACCAATTTTGTTTTATTTATTTTTACACTTCGCTTGGGCAGACAGACAGCTACTGTGAGGGCAACCATTCAGAGACACTATCGTACACATTGGGCGGGGAAATCAGTGCATATGCATGAGGGATAATGAACGGCCCTGGAATTAGTGTTACAGCCGTGCAGAGATGGGTAAGTATGTCCTGCTTTAACCATTTTTCTTCCTTTTTTTAAAGTAATTTCCAAGTTCCATCCCCGCCATGCCAATACTTGAAATGGCTGTGATGAGGCCAGTAATGGATGGTTTCTATAATATTGTAACCACGAACAGTTACCAAACAAAACTGATCATTGCCAATTTTTGAGAAAACTGTTCATAAATCCAAGCTGAGCCAAGGCTCTTACCGAATTTGAAATTGGTAAACCAAGTTCTCTCATCTCTACTAGAGATGTGTAAGGGTTGAATTTAGTTGATGCTTTTATTAAATATTTTACATAAATTTTTGGATCACATTTATCATGTGCTCTATGTTGAGTACTTACATTGGGGTTTCCGTCTATATCTCCCAGTAACGTAATTCAAATGAAACTCCCGAGGGATCCATTCACTGTAATGAGTCAGCAGAATTACTCTGGACTCCGTCTGGCCTCTGCTCGGTGTCCTTCTTTTTATAAGTACACAAAACTGTGGTCAACCGTGTTTTGATGCCCACTAAAAAATATAGACACCACTGGATAATAGAACAGAGAGTGTACACAGTATCTCCATCTGTCTCAAAATAGTGAATTTTCCATCAGGGGGTTCATCTGAATCACATATTTCAGAGATTTACACAGAAAACCTGATGTAAGCGCACAGCATAGAGCGCAGGATAAATATGAGTCGAGCCTTACTGCAATCTTCGGGGGAAAAAATGAACAAATTAACAGCAGTTCAACACTTGGTTTATTTATTTTTCACAACAATCACCATGGAGTATATGTGATTAGATAGCTTTATTCTTCAGGTCAGTGCAATTACAGAAAAAAACTAATTTATACAGTTTTATTATGTTTTGCTACTATCACAAGCTAAAAACACTTTTTTTATTGCTTTCTATTCCAATTTTTGTGAGGATGAATGAACAATAACAAGCAATTTACTATGTAGTAACATTGATGCGACAGCTTTATTCTTTGGGTTAATATGGTTACATGATATCATATTTATGTCCTTTTTTTGTTTTACTGCTTTTACACAATAAAAACAATGTTATTAAAAAAATAAATGTTCTGTATAACTTTATTTTGACAGCTATAGTTTTTTTTATTCTCCGCTGATGGAGCTGAGTGGGCCTTTTTTTTGTGAGACAAGGTGAATTTTCCAGCTACAACATTTTTATTTACATTTGACTTTTTCATCACGTTTTAGTCCACTTTTTTTGCCAGTTTGATGAAAAAGCTAAATTTTTGCCAGGTTTAGGTTTTGTTTGTTTTTTTTAAGGTTTTCACTGAAGGAGTTAACTAGTGGGACAGTTTTGTAGATTGGGTCATTACGGATGAGGAAATACCAAAAGTGTACTTTGTTTTTTGTGTTTTTTTACATATATATATATATATATATATATGAGTATATATATATATATATATATATATATATATATATATATATATATGGGGAGGTTAGTTTTTTCGCTCTTTATTTTGTGGGGTTTTATCTATTTTTACAAAAAAATGTGTATTTTTAATTTTTTACCTAGCCTAACCCCAGGATGGGATATCATTTTTCTCTGGTCTGATTACTGATTTAATACTCTACAATGCTTTTACATTGTAAAGTATTAGATCACGAAATTAAATACATGCAGGAGTTGAGTCAGGTCCTGAGTGACCTGGGTGACCCCATAGCCATTATTCAACCTTGAGTCACCATGGAAACCACATGGGCACAATGGAAACCAAAAGCACAATGCGAATGCAATTGCGTTGTGCTGGTCCGAGCAGAGTGGGAGCTATTGACAGCGGCATCAGACTGGTTAAACACCCATGATCAGTGCTACTACCGATTGTGGGCGTTACAGCAGGGTGTCAGCTATATATCATAGCTTATGATTGTGCCAAAACTGAATGAGAGCCAGCGGGATCGTATCATCGTACATATATGGCGGTTTGCGGGAACGCACCTCCTGCAGCGCTGTACATGAACAGCGGATGTCATGAAGGGGTAATAATCCATACATGCTGAACATTTCTGTTATTATCTTTATGCTGTTTTCTCTTATTGTTTCTATTATTATGGTATAATTAATACTATCTCCATGTATGCCTTTACTTCATGGGTAACAATTATTGCTTATTGGAAGTTTCACCAGTCCACTGCAAGGGGCTAATGCAGACCTTCTTAGAACTGGCATAAACCTTTAACCAATTGTATCATGGCTTACCAGCAACAAAAATAAATGAGTTCAACCACTTTGCATGGCTACTCCGGACATGCACACTCATAAAGTAACTGTTACGGAGGGGACGGTTGGATATAAAATAATATGATGCCAATCGTCGCCCGAGGTCCGCTGGATAGATGACAAAGCCACTACGGGACTGGTGGACAGATACAGCAACTAAGGAAAACCTAATGTGAACAAAGGGGATATTTAAGGGCACACACCAACGTATAGCGTGTCCCTGTTAGCTGCACAGGTACACAGGTATTGGTCACGTGTGAAGGGACACGTCAGACTGAGAGGTAACCCAGTTAGCGTCACTGGGAAACCGAGGACTGGCACACACACACACACACACACACACACAAGTCTGCCACTCACACTGCAGACTACCGGTCACGTGTGTAGGGGCACATCAGAGGAGCACTTACTGTGCACAACAATGAACTGGACACTATAATATAGTGGGCACTGCAATTGCAGGTTTGCAATTTTCACTCTGTAATATTCATTGCTCCTTTTTTCTGGAAAAGACCCATGGAGTCAAAATCGTTGTTACACCTGTAGATTAAATCCTAGAGAGATGTCACTTGAGGAAAGATTCTGCTCTCCTGGCACTAACGTGTTCTGTATGTAGAGTCCGCAAACTACTGCACGAAAATTTATACTCCAGGTTAAATAGTTCTCCTTTCCTACTGAATCTCGCTGTGTGGTGAAGCAGTACTGTACAGCCACATACAATTGCATCTCAATAAATTAAATCAAAAAGTTAATTTATTTCAGTAATTCAATACAAAAAGGAAAACACATATATTATATAGAATAATTTCAAACAGAGTGATCTATTTCAAGTGTTTATTTATGTTACTATTGATGATTACGGCTGACAGCCAATAAAGACCCAAAAGTCATTATCTCACAAAAAATTAAAATAATTACCACAAAACACCTGCAAAGGCTTCCTAAGTGTTTAAAATGGTCCCTTAGTCTGGTTCAGTAGGCTAGACAATCGTGGAAAAGACTGCTGACTTGACAGATGTCCAGAAGGCAGTCACTGACACACTCCACAAGGAGGGTAAGCCACAAAAGGTCATAGCTAAAGTAACTGGCTGTTTACAGAGTGCTGTATCCAAGCATATTAATAGAAAGTTCAGTTGTAGAAAAAGGTGCACAAGCAACAGGGATAACCGCAGCCTTGATAGGATTGTTCAGAAAAGTCTATTCAAAAATTTGGGGGAGATTCACAAGGAGTGGACAGCTGCTGGAGTCAGTGCTTCTAGAGCCACCACACACAGACATATCCAGGACATCGGCTACAACTGTCGCATTCCATGTGTCAAGCCACTCATGACTAATAGACAACGCCAGAAGCCATCTTACTTGGGCCAAGGAGAAAAAAACGATGAAAGTAAATTTTGCATTTCATTTGGAAATGAAGGTCCCAGAGTCTGGAGGAAGAGTGGAGAGGCCACAATCCAAGCTGCTTGAGGTCTACTGTGAAGTTTTCACAATCAGTGATGGTTTGGGGAGCCATGTCATCTGCTGGTGTAGATCGACTGTGTTTTATCAAGACCAAAGTCAGAGCAGCCATCTACCAGGATATTTTAGAGCACTTTATGCTTCCCTCTGCTGACAAGCTTTTTGGAGATGGAAATTTAATTTTCCAGCAGGACTTGGCACCACACTCCAAAAGTACCAATACCTGGTTTAATAACCACAGTATCACTGTGCTTGATTGGCAGCAAACTTGCCTTACCTAAACACCATAGACATAGAGAATCTATAGGGTATTGTCAAAACGAACATGAGAAACACCAGACCCAACAATGCAGATGAGCTGAAGGCTGCTATCAAAGCAACCTGGGCTTCCATAACACCTCAGCAGTGCCACAGGCTGATCGCCTCCATGCCACGCCGCCTTGATGCAGTAATTCATGCAAAAGGAGCCCTGGCCAAGTATTGAGCGCATTTACTGTACATACTTTTCAGTAGGCCAACATTTCTGAGTTTAAAATAATATTTTCAGATGGTCTTATAAAATATTCTTATTTTCTGAGATAATGACTTTTGGGTTTTCATTGGTTGTAAGCCATACTCATCAACATTAACAGAAATAAACGCTTGAAATAGATCACTCTGTTTGTAATGACTCTATATAATATACTGAGTATGTTTCCCTATTTGTATTAAATTACTGAAATAAATTAACTTTTTGGCGATATTCTAATTTATTGAGATGCACTTGTATATATGCAGCCCACAGTCTCTATATTATATACAGTTAGGTCCATATATATTTGGATACTGACACAATTTTTTTTTTTTACCTGTTAACTGAAATATATTCAAGTTCTAGTTATATAATGGAGATGGAAATAAATCATGACTTTTAGCTTTTATTTGAAGGTATCCACATTTCAAATTTGATGAAGGGTTTAGGAGTTTCAGTTCCTTCACATGTGTCAGCCTGGTTTTAAAGGGCCCAAAAGTAGTTGGACAATTGACTCAAAGGCTGATTTGTGGGCAGGTGTGGGCAATTTCTTTGTTATTTCATTCTGAAATAAGCACATAAAAGGCATGGTGATGATTTGAGATACATTTTGACATTTTTGCTGAGAAGTAAACATGCGGTCAACGGAGATCTGCATGGAGGTGAAACAAGCTGTCATTCATCTGCAAAAACAGAAAAAAAACATCTGAGAATCTGCTACAATATTAGGAATGGTTAAATCTACAGTTTGGTACATCCTGAGAAAAAAAAGAAAGCACTGGTGACCTCAACAATGCAAAAAGACCTGGCCGTCCATGGAAGAAAACAGTGGTGGATAATCGCAGAATAATTACCATGTTGAAGAGAAACCCCTTCACAACATCCAACAAAGTGGACAACACTCTCCAGGATATAGGTGTATCAATATCCAAATCTACCATAAATATAAGACTTCATGAAAGAAAATGATGCAAAATGATTCATGATGCAAGCTTTTGTTCAAAAGTTCAAGTTTTGTTCAAAATCCATTGTGGTAATGTACAGAACAAAAAATTGACAAATGTCTCTGTCCAGAGCCTCTATATTATATATACAGAAGCAGCCTCTATATTATATATACAGCAGCAGATTCTATATTATTTTTGTAAAAAAGGTAATAATTCTAGTGGAAGTGGTCATCAAAGCTTGCTGTCTGACCTATTGGAGGGGAAAAGGGGCGTTAGTATTCTGGTTGCCTTAAGCGGGCTTTACACGCTACAATATATCTTACGATGTGTCGGCGGGGTCACATCGTAAGTGACGTACATTCGGCATCGTAAGTTATATTGTAGCGTGTGACAGGTACGCGCGATTGCTATTGAACGTTAAAACGTTCATCACATGCACGTCGTTCAATTGCTAAAAATTGAACGTGAGGTTGTTCAATGTTCCCAAGGTAGCACACATCGCAGTGTGTGACACCCCGGGAACGATGAACACATCTTACCTGCGTCCCGTGGCTCCCGCCGGCAATGCGGAAGGAAGGAGGTGGGCAGGATGTTTACGTCCCACTCATCTCCGCCCCTCCGCTTCTATTGGCCGGCTGCTGCGTGACATCGGTGTGACGCTGAACATCCCTCCCACTCCAGGAAGTGGATGTTCGCCGCCCACATCGAGGTCGTATGGAAGGGTAAGTACGTGTGACGGCAAATAATCGTTTGTGCGACACGTTCAACAAATTGAACGTGCCGCACATACGATGGGGGCGGTTACGATCGCTTACGATATCGCATGCCTAATCGTAATGTGTAAAGCAGGCTTTAGTCTCTGGACCATTTTTTTCCTTTGGGGTAGGGAGGTATTATTGTTTTCATCTTCCTAGGGCTCAAAAATACCATGTCCGAGTCCTAGTATTCATTCTTGAGGCCTCATTCACACAATTGTGGACTATAGCGGCTATTTGCTACAGCACTGCCATGGTATAACAATGTCACGCAAGTGCTGGGAGACCGGCGCCAACATCTCTGAAACAGCATTGCTGCTGGAAGTATCTATTATTTTCATTTTACATTGGAAAATACAGTATTTAAGAAGAAGTTGTTCAAGTACTGTACATCCCCTTAAATTACAAACGTGTGAATAAAGCAGTTTCATTTTACTTCTTAATTTGGCTCAAAACCTGCATCAATAACTATCTGGCATTTTTTAGTAAAATGCTGTTTCTAACATTATTATTCACTGGTGTTTTTTCATATGCACCATCCAGGAAGATTTTGTGACTATTAGATATTTGCTAATGTTCATAGCCAGTTTTCCCCTTGAATAAAAACACCACTGACAAATGTCCACTAGGTGGGAGGATTATACCATTCATGAAACCTGAAAAGCATGCACATAAAAAGACCAACACGACAACTACAAATGAATAGATGGATGAACAGGTAGATCTCATTTGACCAATGTATAACCCTGTTATTTGGACACTATAAGGCACTGAATGGTATGGAGAGCACCCACAGTAGTTACCTCACGGACGTCAGTCAACATAAGACTGGCCCTGTAGCCTAAACTAGCAGAGTATACCAGTGCAAAAACTATATAATACTCCTTGAGAAAGTACTGCCCTCATGCTGTAAGATATATAATATAGTATGAAAACCATGTATTGCTGTCCATAGAATGGATTTCTTAGTGCTTTACAGACACCATCACTGACTCTATTGGGGTTCCCAATCTACATTCCCTAATATGTCTTTGGAGGAGACCCACGCAAACTCGGAGAGAACATACAAACTCCTTGAAGATGTTGTGAGGATTTGCTTAGTTGCATACACGTGCCATGGAGAGTTTCTGTCTCCTCACAAGGTAGAACACTGAGACACACTGAGAGAAGTGGATAAGAATCTAGTTCGCATTTGACAACTATCCCATCATTATATCGGTTTTATCTTTTTAAAGCCTTGTAACTAGTGATGGGCGAACCCCCCGATGTTCGGGATTGGGAGCCTTGCCAGAACTTTTTGTAAGGTCCGTGTTCGGGGTCGGAGATAACGCAAACTTGCGTCCGAACCCCGAGCTTGGACTTTACAGTTATGGGATGGGGTGGGGGGGACTGTAAAATAAAGAATATAGTTAATAATAAACATTGTCATTATACTTACAGGTCCCGCGACGCGTCCTAGAGACTCTGTCCACTACTGCTTCCGGGTCCGATCATTAACTTACGGGGGTAATCACTGCACTGCTCGTCACTCAGCAGTCTTCAGCTGTTTTTGGCCGTGTTCACGGTGGCTTAGGTTACTTTCACACATCTGGTTTTAGCAGAGCCGGCCAATGCGGCTCTAAAACCTATGCAACGGATGCGGCGACAATACCGCATCCTTTGCATAAGTTTTTGACATGCGGCCCGTCCGGTTTTTGCCGCTTGCGGCATGCTACTGAGCATGCGCAGTGGAAAAAGCCGGATGCGGTGTTTGCCGCAGGACGTCGCATGTAGCGTCCATAGGCATGCATTGCAAATCGCGCCACATCGGCCGGATGCGGCGCGATGCGGGGTTTTTTGCCGGACAAAAAAACGTGCCAGGCAACGTTCCATCCGGCCGCCACATCGGCTAAATCTGCCGCATCCGGCAAAAACCGGACCGAACTCAAGCCCATGCAGCACAATCCGGCACTAATGAAATTCTATGCAAAAAAAATGCAACCGGCGGCAAAAAAAACGTTTGCGGTTCGGATTGTGCCGCACAGGAAAAAACGGAGGTGTGAAAGCAGCCTTAGCCATGGACTCGATTGAACTTTGACTATTACTGTCAGTGGCAGCCTGCGTCTCGCGCTGCCTCTTCCTGTGGACTACGTCAGACTAAGGATTTTTTTATAATAAAGATGGAGTCTCTATACTTTTTTTGTTTTATTTCTAATAAAAAAATGTTTTTATGTGTTGGGGTTTTTTTTACTGTGTACTCGAAATTATTGGTGGCCATGTCTAATTTGGCGTGACACCATGAATTTTGGGCTTAGTACCGGCTGAGAATACAAACCTGGTATTAACCCCTTTATTACCCAGCATGCCTCCGCCATCAGGGCCGCTGGATGAGCCGGGTAAAGAGCCGGGTAAAAACAATCTGCCATTTTCAGGGGTGGCTGCTGGGCTGCAGTTTTTAGCGTGGGGGGGGCCCAGAACGCTTGGGTCTTATCACGCTGAGAATCCCAGCCCCCAGCTGCCTGATTTTATCTGACTGGCCATCAAAATATGGCAGGGAAGCGCACGCATTTTTTTTTAATTATTTTTTTAAATAATTTAAAAAAAAATAATGGGCTTCTCTGTATTTTGATTGCCAGTCAAGATAAAACCAGGCAGATAGGGGTGACAGCCCATAGTCGTCCGCTTTATCTGACCTGAGAATCAAAAATACAGTGGAGCGCTACGTCATTTTTTAAAATTATTTATTTATTTTTACACTACTATATGTGTGAGAAACTCAACAGTTAATCTCAGACTCTGTCACGCAGAATGGGCGTCTGTGATTGGCTGTTGGAGTAACCTGGAATTTGCCCATACATTCTAGATGCTAGAATGTATGGGCTGTTCTCAGGTTACTCCAGCATCCAATCACAGACGCCCACTCTGTGACAGTGTCGCGGGCGGGGAGGAGGGTGTCAGCACACTACGCTCACCCCTTCTGCTCGGGTCCGGCGGCTGCTGCTCAGTGGTGGCTCGAGCTGTGGGCCGGATCCCGGGGGTTTCTCGAGCGGCACTCCTCGCCCGTGAGTGAAAGGGGTTGGTTGGGTGTGGGGATTGTTTATTGTCCGTGACGCCACCCACGGTTGTGGTGATTGCACCACCGCTGCTCTATATGGGGATCCCGGGGATGGTGATGCGGAGCAGCCAGGTGTTGTGTTGCCCCTCCGTGGGTAGGGGTTGGTGATCCCAGGGCCCGGTGATGGCTTGGGAGGTGCAGGGCCTGGTGGGCGCAGGGACGCGGGGGCAGCGCTGTGCCTTGCGGCACTGTGGTACTCACTCAGCCTGAGACGTTGACACAGTTTTTACGGTAAACCAAACGGCTGGTAAGACGGTCCCACGGACGGCTGCACTTGCTCTCCCGGTAGGTGACGGTGATGTCCCTTTTCCTAGCACCTTGATGTACTTGTTGGTTGCGATGGGTCCCCACCGGTAACCCGCTCCCCGGCTTCAAGCTGGACCGGAGAAGCTCTACTCTTTGCCCGCAGGCGCTGGCCCTAAGAAACTGGTGCCTTGGCGGTGGCGGTGTCTCTCTTACACTGGCTGGGCTGTTGCCTTCAATCGGGACTTGGTTGTTGGGGGATCTACGTCCCCTTCACTGACGGATTCGGCAAATTACGGCGACTCCAAGCCTTGCTGGGGTCCGAAAGGCCCCTGCCCTGGTGCTGACTGTCCTTCGGAACACTGCTCCAGACCGCCGGGCACACAGCCTACGGGGTCCTTCCAGGAACTTCCAAACGGTCCCCGTTCAGACAGTCACCGCCGTTGCTGACCTTGCTGACCTGCCCTGCATTCAGCTGGACTCTTCAGGCTTTGCACACTCTTTCTGTTCTGTCACCACTCTTGCTTTCCTCCTTTACCACCTTACTCCGCTTCTACTTTCACTTCCTTAGCTCATCTTTGCTCTTTACTCCTTCACTCCCCTAACTGTTCTGCCTGGTACTTCCCGCCTCCAGAGCTGTGTTCTCCTCGGTGGGCGTAGCCAACCGCCTGGCCCACCCCCTGGTGTGAATCATCAGTCTCTGGAGGAAGGCAACAAGGATTTTTGGTTAGCTTAGATGTTCCTACCTGGGATGTAGGGTGTGGTGGTGTGTGACCTGTGTCCCCTGGCTTGCCCAGGGCGACACATTCCCCCTTAGCAAAATGCAGACCGTCCGCGGGCTGCCGTCCAACACCGGTTTTATTTTTCTGTAAAAGATAACATGGTAAAGTAACATATGTACATTTTTAATAACTCTTCCCAAAACGGGAGGCACATTTCTTTAACGTTGCAAACGGTTTACGGTTACGGTTTCCGCTCTCTCCCACCCAAGCAACCTGGCCCTGATGCTGCCCCTAAAGCCCAGGCAGCACCCCTTGACCCACAGTCCAGCACACGGTACCCGTGCGGGATCTGTCCTTCCCTCCAGAGGGTAGCCACCGGTTCCTTTGGTGGCTGGGCCCCAGCCTGCTCCGCTGAGGGCCGTCCCTCCAACCTGCCTCTCCGGAGGTGGCATTGCGGAAACGGTAACGGCAAACAACATATTTACAAGCCACTTAACGTTTGTGGGTGCCCTGCAAGTTCACGGGCTTGTCCATGGATAGTTCCCATGCAAAATAACTTTTTAAACGGTCCCCACGGGGACAACGGTGCCGGCTCCTGCCGGTTGCAAATCACAGTAAATCAGGTTAAACTTCGGTAATCATCTTCATCATTCTTTTTCAAACTTTCAAACACATAAACTCAGTGGTGGTCCCAACGGGGACTGCTGCAGCGGGCATCCACTGCCCTACTCCGGATATTCAGCTAACGCAGCTCCATCCCCCTCCACCAGCATATCCAACATGCACTGACATGCCTGCGGTGACAGGGGCACCCGGTACCCATTTCCACCGGTACACGGGGCATGGACGACCACTGGGGCTCCTACATAGTGGGAACGCTCACTGGCTCCTTCAACTGCAACAGCGGTCCCGGAGCTGGGGCAGGAGTCGTCATCTCTTGTTCCTGCGTCAGGCGGGTTGCCGCCAGCTGTCGCAGCCTCCTGGCCTCCAGCATCCAACACTTCAGCCCCTTCGGTGGTAGCACGGAGCAGCAGATTAGGCGAGCTTACACGGAGGCGCCCCATAAGTAACGGCAAGGGTGATGCATAGGCCGAGACTAGGCCGGGCCCCTCAGCCGCAGCGGCCGGTCCTGGTAGGACATAGGGACGTGGGTCACCAGTCGACTCTGCTACATCCATTTCCCCTCCGTCCCTCGGGGCAGTCGTAGTCAGCATCTCCACTTCGCTGGTCCACTGCTCCATCATCTGGAGGATTTGTTCCTGTTGACGCTGGTGGAACTGAATCACCCGGGCCCTCATCCAGGCCACGGTCCCGGGCTCAGGGTCTGGCACAGTCTCTACTGGGACTTCGGGCACCACGCTGTTAAGGGGCCGCGGTTCTAGCGGTTCCCCTTGGTGCACTTCAGGACCGTCTTGGACGTCTGCAGCCGGCTGGTCCGCCGGAGCGGTTGGGCAGGGTATCGCTACCGGTTGGGCAGGTAGCGGGCCTAATGGCGGGGCGGCAGCAACTATCACGGGTAGTGGGGAGAGAGGCAGGGTGAGCGGAAGCCGGCCGGGCCCCTCAGCTCCAACGGCCGATCCCTCAGGAATACAGGAGCGTGGGTCGCTTACCCGCTCCTTCAACTCCTCTTCAACCTCGCGTCTCCACATAGCAGCCACCACGTCCGCCATGTCGGTCTCCCACTCCTCCAGGAGGAGTTGCATATGAGCCTGCAGACGGTTACTCAGCGGGACGGTCCGGTCCCTCAACCACGTCGCCGTGCCGGGCGCAGGGGCTTCCTCATTGGGAGTTGGGTTGTACATCTTGGCAATCGTGCCTTCCAGGAACCCAGTAAGTCTGCAGAGTCCTGGCGTCCCTGCTTTTATAGCTGCAGCTACATGCGTCCAGCCGCCATCGCGTCCCCCTTAGCTCTTTCCGGCCCCTCCTCTCTCGGGGCGGGGTTTTGGCCTTCGCGCCTCTACTACTCGAGAAGACGCTCGAGCGGGAACTTTTCGCGCCAAAGATGGCGGCTTCTGAAATTTTTCTGCCGGATATCTCCGGCGGTAACAAGGCGCACCTCTACCAGACGGCAGAGCGGTAAGATCCTGTTCGTGACGCCAAGTTGTCGCGGGCGGGGAGGAGGGTGTCAGCACACTACGCTCACCCCTTCTGCTTGGGTCCGGCGGCTGCTGCTCAGTGGTGGCTCGAGCTGTGGGCCGGATCCCGGGGGTTTCTCGAGCGGCACTCCTCGCCCGTGAGTGAAAGGGGTTGGTTGGGTGTGGGGATTGTTTATTGTCCGTGACGCCACCCACGGTTGTGGTGATTGCACCACCGCTGCTCTATATGGGGATCCCGGGGATGGTGATGCGGAGCAGCCAGGTGTTGTGTTGCCCCTCCGTGGGTAGGGGTTGGTGATCCCGGGGCCCGGTGATGGCTTGGGAGGTGCAGGGCCTGGTGGGCGCAGGGACGCGGGGGCAGCGCTGTGCCTTGCGGCACTGTGGTACTCACTCAGCCTGAGACGTTGACACAGTTTTTACGGTAAACCAAACGGCTGGTAAGACGGTCCCACGGACGGCTGCACTTGCTCTCCCGGTAGGTGACGGTGATGTCCCTTTTCCTAGCACCTTGGTGTACTTGTTGGTTGCGATGGGTCCCCACCGGTAACCCGCTCCCCGGCTTCAAGCTGGACCGGAGGAGCTCTACTCTTTGCCCGCAGGCGCTGGCCCTAAGAAACTGGTGCCTTGGCGGTGGCGGTGTCTCTCTTACACTGGCTGGGCTGTTGCCTTCAATCGGGACTTGGTTGTTGGGGGATCTACGTCCCCTTCACTGACGGATTCGGCAAATTACGGCGACTCCAAGCCTTGCTGGGGTCCGAAAGGCCCCTGCCCTGGTGCTGACTGTCCTTCGGAACACTGCTCCAGACCGCCGGGCACACAGCCTACGGGGTCCTTCCAGGAACTTCCAAACGGTCCCCCTTCAGACAGTCACCGCCGTTGCTGACCTTGCTGACCTGCCCTGCACTCAGCTGGACTCTTCAGGCTTTGCACACTCTTTCTGTTCTGTCACCACTCTTGCTTTCCTCCTTTACCACCTTACTCCGCTTCTACTTTCACTTCCTTAGCTCATCTTAGCTCTTTACTCCTTCACTCCCCTAACTGTTCTGCCTGGTACTTCCCGCCTCCAGAGCTCTGTTCTCCTCGGTGGGCGGAGCCAACCGCCTGGCCCACCCCCTGGTGTGAATCATCAGTCTCTGGAGGAAGGCAACAAGGATTTTTGGTTAGCTTAGATGTTCCTACCTGGGATGTAGGGTGTGGTGGTGTGTGACCTGTGTCCCCTGGCTTGCCCAGGGCGACACAACAGCATCTGTGATTGTCTGTTATTTTAAGAGGAAAATATAACAACAACACAGAGAAAAAAATATTTTATTAGAAATAAAACAGAAAACATTTAGGACTCTATCTTTATTAAACGAAATAAAAAAAAAACCTCTGACGTAGTCCAAAGGTGGGCAAGCATCTTCAGCTCTACTACATCTGTGCAATGAGAGAAACACAGACTCAGCTGAGAGCTGTCAGAGACTTCACCCGAGTGCACAGCTGAGGCCAGTCAACTGTGCCCCAGGGTAAACCTCCACTGACTACAGGACCTTCCATGATGTCATAGCCATGTGACCAGTCTGGTGTGAATGTTGTTACCTCGTGGGTTACAGGAGCTTCTATGACGTCTTGCACAAGTCACCATTCATAGATTTTTTTTTTCCAATTAATTAAAGTGGTGACGTCAGCTGTGACCTCTGGTAACCTCGACTCCTAACGTCAGCACTCTCACTGCCGACAAGCACTCACTTTACGGCAGTGTTGCAATGACGTCAGTCGAGGTTACCCGGGACATAGCTGACCGGCCTCAGATGGCACAACAGATATTGAGTATCTACTTTTCTACCTTCTACCTAATAAAGCAGGTTAGTATTAAAGGGAACCTGTCATCAGAAATTTCGCCCAAAAGCTAAAAGATTCCCCCTCTGCAGCTCCTGGGCTGCATTCTAGGAAGGTCCCTGTTATTATTGTGCCCAATGTGAGACCAAAATAAAGCCTTTATAAAGTTCTACCTTTTTGTATGCAGCTTCTGTAAATCTGACACGGGGGCGGGCTCTCTGCCGTCCGTTATTCTGCCTCCTGGTCCTGTATGCCGCCCCCATCGCTCCTTTCCATAGCTGATGCACCGCCCACTGCTCCAGCCATCCCCGCGCATGCCCAGTGCCAGTCTCACAGGACTGAGCAGTGTGACCGCTGGTGACGTGTGCGCAGGCAAGTGATTATGGACGGGACTGTGACTGTTATCAGCAAGTACCCGGCCATAATCTCGTGAGCGCGCAAACCTCTCCAGCATTCACACTGAGCTCAGTGTAGATGCTAGACTGTATGGGCTGCTTCCAGGGATGACGTCCCTTTGTCATGTGATAGTATTTCGAACACGCCCCTATCACATGACAAAGGGACGTCATCCCTGGAAGCAGCCCATACAGTCTAGCATCTACACTGAGCTCAGTGTGAATGCTGGAGAGGTTTGCGCGCTCACGAGATTATGGCCGGGTACTTGCTGATAACAGTCACAGTCCCGTCCATAATCACTTGCCTGCGCACACGTCACCAGCGGTCACACTGCTCAGTCCTGTGAGACTGGCACTGGGCATGCGCGGGGATGGCTGGAGCAGTGGGCGGTGCATCAGGTATGGAAAGGAGCGATGGGGGCGGCATACAGGACCAGGAGGCAGAATAACGGACGGCAGAGAGCCCGCCCCCGTGTCAGATTTACAGAAGCTGCATACAAAAAGGTAGAACTTTATAAAGGCTTTATTTTGGTCTCACATGGGGCACAATAATAACAGGGACCTTCCTAGAATGCAGCCCAGGAGCTGCAGAGGGGGAATCTTTTAGCTTTTGGGCGAAATTTCTGATGACAGGTTCCCTTTAAACTTCACAGAAGAACAAAAAAAGTATTCATAGAAAGGAACTGGAGGTAGAGTACATACATTATCAGCGCCATTTAAACAGTTCATTGGAGCAGCTGTTAATTGTTATAGACTACCCTTTGAGTTTAGTGCACTGCCGGAGGATTCATTTTTCCTTCTGGCACCGTTGTGTCTGTGATCCCTTATGAAATAGGATCCTAGTAATGAAGAGGAAGTTTAGAGGTGAAATAAAAGTAAAGCATAATTGTACAGTATATTGTATCTGGAAAATTCCAAGCACCTAAAGCCTCACAAAGCTGGTGTGAAAGTAATCTTTTTTTGGTGTGTGTATATATGTAGATAGATAGAATTAGGTCCAGAAATATTTGGACAGTGACCGAACATTCAAGATTTAAAAATAAACAATTGAAATGCAATTGAAGTGTAGACTTTCAGGTTTAATTAAAGGGGTTGAATAAAAATATTATGTGAAACATTTAGGAATTGAAAGTCTGAAAGTCGTGGACATCACCAAACACTGGGTTACCTCCTGCCAGGCCTTTACTGCAGCTTACTTCAGTTTTTGCTTGTTTGTTGGTCTTTATGCCTTAATATTTGTCTTAAAGGGAACCTGTCAGGTCCAATATGCACCCTGAACCACAAGAAGTTCTGAGTGCATAATGCTAATCCCTCCCTAACCGTCCCTGTATAAACTAGCATAGATAAAGGGATCTTTAGAAAAAGTATTTCTAAAGATCTTTTACCGTATGCTAATGAGCGAGGGGACTAGTCCCCAGGTGTTAGTTCCCCTGGCTAGTCGCCCCCATTAGCATGTTTGTACGCCCCTGTGGGCATGCTAACATGCTAATGAATGCGCAGTGTCAGATGATGATCTTACTCACCTCTCCGCTGACATCGTGTCCAACGCTGGATTTCGGCTCAGTGCGCATGACCCCGGAGTTTCGGTCATGCACACTACT
The DNA here is from genome assembly GCF_048569485.1 of Anomaloglossus baeobatrachus. Taxonomy (NCBI): domain Eukaryota; kingdom Metazoa; phylum Chordata; class Amphibia; order Anura; family Aromobatidae; genus Anomaloglossus; species Anomaloglossus baeobatrachus. The sequence continues at coordinate 536,826,321 of NC_134354.1, read as the reverse complement.
TCAGTTTGACGCCAGGACACGTACACCCGGCTTCATAGTGCGCACAACCGAAACTCGGTCATGCACACTAAGCCAAAATCCAGTGTCGGGTGGCGATGGTGACGGAGAGGTGAGTGAGATCATCCTCTGATGCTGCACATTCATTAGAATGTTAGCACGCCCATAAGGGCGTAACTACCATACTAATGGAGCAAGGGAACTAACACCCAGGAGACTAGTCCCCTTGCTCATTAGCATACAATAAAAGATTCAACCATGTTTTACAGTGTATGTGGTGTGCTTTGGATCATGAGCTGTTTCAGACTTTCTCCATACTTTCTCCATACTTTCTTCTTCTGATCATTTTGGTTCATCTTAATTTCATCTGTCCAAAGAATGGTTTTCCAGAACTGATCTGTCTTCTTTAGATTTTTTTTGTAAAGTCTAATCTGACCTTTCTATTTTTAATACTGATCAATGGTTTCCACCCTCTGGTGAACCCTCTATTTGTTCCAATCAAGTCTTCTCTGTATGGTGGGCTTAGATACTGAAGCACCTACTTCCTGGATAGTGTTCTTCACTTGGCTGGATGTTGTAAAGGAGGTTTTATTCACCATGGAAAGGTTTCTGCAATCATCCAGCAATGTTGTCTTCTGTGGACACTTTTTTGAGCTTCCAAGCTCACCATTGCATTTCTTTTTTTTGCAGAATATACTATAAACTGTTGATTTGTACACTCCTAACATGTCTGCTATCTCTCTGATGGATAGCTTCTTTTTTTCAGCCTAATGATGGTCTGGTTCTCTTCTATTGAGAGCTCCTTAAATTGCTTGTTGTAGGATCATACCAACAGCTTCCACATGCCAATGTCACACATGGAATCAACTCTAGACCTTTTACTTACTTAATTGCTAATGGATTAATGAGAAGATAGCCCATGAAAGAATTTTTGAGATAACTGTCCCCGTATTTTTGATCCCTTGAAAAAGAGGCCACTACATTTTAAAGAGCTGTAAACCCTTACTCCAATTAGGATGTGATTCCCCTCAAATTAAATCTGAAAGTCTTCACTTTAAGCCCATATTAATTATATGTATGTATGTTGAATAATTTTTGGTAAATCACTAAATTGTTAAAACTTTTCTCGTAAAAATTTCTGGACCTAACTGTGTATATATATATATATATATATATATATATATATATATACTGTATATATATACATATATATATATATATATATATATATATATATATATATAGGAAAGTTGTGTAATTATGGGAATTATGGAATTCACAGGATCGCTAGATATGTTACTGATTTGCACATGATGAAGAGATTAAAACAAAATTTTCAGAACATCTCATGCCTTGTGGTCTCCAGATGGACCCTGGTTAATAAAATGGAGTCTATCCCCTTCAGCAATGAGTACCACTTTCATCTTGTATGCCATCATAGCTGGGGACTGATGTGGAAACCATGTGGACAATGCCATGAAGTGGCCTTCAGGAGATAACGTCACACCGTTCCTACTCCTGAGATGATGGTGTGAGGTGCCATAATGTACAGTAGCTGAAACTCTCTAATCTTCTTAGATTGATTTGGTGATGCAACAAGTTGTACAAAGTGTCTCAGGAGTCAGGAGTAGAGCTGATCGAATGCCGCAAAATCCGGGACCGGCGGATCACTGCCATATTTTAAAAAGAGTCCGATCCGCTCCGGAATCCAGTGCCCATATAAGTCAATGGGAACCGGAATCCGGAGATTAAAAATGTTTGTGGAGGGGATGGGAGGGTAGGAGCGAGCACGGCATACTCACGGAGGCGCTGTCATGGCGGCACACTCCTTCTGGGTCACGCTTTTCCCTTCCGGAGCCGACAATTCAATATTCACTACTTTACCCGCCCACCAGCGCGTGTAATTGGTTGCAGTTAGACGCGCCCCCATTCTGAGTGGCAGCATGTCAGCTGACTGCAACCAATCAAAGGCGGCAGGATGGCCGGTGTGCGAGGAAAGCAGTGTATTCCTCGCAAGTGTGACTCCGGCTTTTTTTTTTTTTATTTAAATAAATAATTAAAAAAAAACGACGTGCGGTCCCCCCTAATTTTCATCCCCAGCCATGAAAACAACGGCTTGGGGCTGGTATATTCTCAGCCCACAGCTGCCCGGTATTGCCACATCTATTAGATGTGACAATCCTGATGTAATACCGGCCCTTCCCGTTGGCCTGGTGCGGAGCCAATTGGGGTAATAAGAGGTTAATAGCAACGCATAGCTGCTACTAAACCCTAGGGTTGTGATGGCACAGGCGTCTATGAGATACCTGCATCACAAACCTGTAAGTGAATGTAAGTAATCACACACAGAAAAATCCTTTATTTGGAATAAAGTACAAAACACACCCTCCTTCACCACTTTATTAACCACCAACACCCTGCAGCTCCAGCGTCTATGAGATACCTGCATCACAAACCTGTAAGTGAATGTAAGTAATCACACACAGAAAAATCCTTTATTTGGAATAAAGTACAAAACAAACCCTTCTTCAACACTTTATTAACCCTCAACACAGCCCTCCAGCTCCGGCATAATCCACACAAGGTCCCACGGCGACACATCCAGCTCTGCTACATGTCACAGCAAGCAGCCATAGAGAAGACTGCTAGCTCTGAGTGTAGCCTATGACTGGGCAGCGATGAGCGATGACTGCAGCAGAGACTGTCACAGGCTGGGGGGTGCGTCAGCCTGCAACCAATCACAGACGAGAGGATGGCCGGTGGGTGGGGAAAACATGGAAAGCTGTGTGTATGCGATGGACAGTACAGGAAGTGAATGCGTGACCTGGAAGCAGTGTGCCGCCATGACACCGAGTCTCAGTAAGTATGAAACTCTCACTTATTTCTCCTTTTCTTTATTTTTACTTTAATTGCCGAATCCGTATCGTACACCCGGAATACCGTGCCCGTGTCCGGCAACCAGAGAGCGTTAAAACCACACGGATCCGGACTTTTACAATCCGGATCCACTCAGCCCCAGTCAGGAGCCATGTTTCAATGCCAGGCCGCATGTAGCTCATGCAACTGTGAGCTGCCTTTGTGGCCTACATTTGCTACTGTGCCACCCCGGCGCAGACCGGGGTGCTCAGATCCGGGGTGGTCAGAGCTCGAGAGGTCCGGACCCGGACTTGGCAGACACTCCGATCCTCGAAAGGGGATTATTTACAGGGGAGAAGTTCGTGACACCACCAGCGGGTTGCGGTAATGGGAGTACCTTCGCTGGGAGTACCAGGGCAGATGGTGTGGAGCAGCAAGGTGTCAGTCCCTCCGCAGGTAGGGAAGGCCCCGGCCTCTGGGGTTTTGGTGGATTATTTGGGAGCGCAGGGTGCTGGGGAACCAGGGTACTCACTGTGGGTAGTCGTGTTGCTGGATGCGGATTATAAAGTAGACACTCACACCGAGGGTAAACCAAAGTCTCTGTGCCCCTCCAGTTATCCGCTCCCACTGGTGTCACTTGGTAATCCGGAACCCACCTCCGTGCACAATTTACTTGTCTGTTGTGGCCCCTTGGCTTGAAGCTGTTGGGGCCCCGCTCACTATGTCTAGTGTAGCTTTGCTGTTGATGTCTGGCACTTGGGATTTCAGTGGGCTGCTTTACTGGAAAGCCCTATCCCCCGCGGTGTGCTGTCGCCTTCAATCTCTGAGCTCTTAGGGAAGTTCATGAAGACACTCTCCCTCCCAGGTTAATTATCAGGATGTTAAATCGGCTCCTGACCTAGGGTCCTGTACCCCGTCATGCTCAGTACCGGTTAGTTATTTTGGGTTTCTGATGCCGACAGCCTTCTAAGACTATGTCCGTCACACCCTTTTCCAATGTCACTTCCACCGGTCCCCGACTCCTCTGGTCCCGGACCACCATCTGCGACCCAACCTCGGTCTAGCTCCCCGGGAGCTACTACTCCAGCTCCTCACTCCTTGAGGGCTCTCACCACTCTCCTCTCTTCCTCCCTCCCACCAGTCTGCCTGACCTCTAGGTGGGAGGCCCTATTCCAGCTTGACCAACCCACTGGTGTGTCTGACAGGTCATGATGTGAGGTGTGATTGGGATTTGTGGTGCTGATGGTAGTGACACCGGTTTCTTAGGAACCTGGAACCATGGGGGGTAGGCCCTGCACCCTGAGTGACAGAATGCAGTTCCCTGTGGCATCTTGATATATTCAGGGGCGCCACACTACCATGGTCTGTAGTGTCTCTGGACTTGTCTTCCATCAAACACATTTAGGATGTCATTAATCAACAATTGCAAATGAAGCTGCCAGCAACAGATCTTGATGATTTTCCCAAAAATATTAATTGTGACAGAACATTCCTCAGGCAACCTTTAATAAACTCATAGAGAAAAGATGACAAAGTATAAATTTGTATTTCTGCTTGTGACTCTCACACTCAATACTCAATAAATGATTTTAACTTTTTGTTTAAATGCACATATACTGTAGTTAACATTTCTATTGATCCTATGATTTCTATACGTCTACGACGTTTCCTCCTTAGTGTAGCATCTTCAATTTTGAGGAGTATATACCTACTGCATATATTAGGGGTGAACAAATCGTCCAAATTTCAAATTAATTATTTTGGCAAGGACATTTGATTCAAGTTAAAGTTATTTGATGAAAATTCAATGTTCCTTAATATGCATTGTGGTCTCTCCACCCCAAGAGCATATTAAACCTGTCCCACATGTCCTGTTACTGCAGCTCTGTATCTGGTTCTAAGTGCAGGACCAGGGGATGGTGAGTAATGTCAGACTTTGTTATTTTATATATTTTATATCTCAGCAAACATTTGAGGACTGCTTTATTAAATGTGGAAAATCTAATTTAAGGGAACCTCTCAGGTCCCCTACACATATATGCTGCCATCGTTATTTCACATTTAGAGCCATATTAAGGCATTAAAATAATGTTGCTACTGTGCCATAAAAATGTACATATGGCTTAATGAGAATTTATAAATTGCTGATGGTCATATGCAGGTTAAGCTGGTCAAATACGGTAGGGATGTCGCGGGCGGAGGAGGGGACGCTGCGCTCTCCCTCTGCTCGGGTCCGGCTGCCGCTGCTGCTGCGGCCTCTGCTGCTCGGTGGCTCGAGCGATGTGCCGGATCCCGGGGACTCGAGCGACGCTCCTCGACCGTGAGTGAAAAGGGGGCTTGGTTTAGGGGATTTATTGTCCGTGACGCCACCCACGGTTGTGGTGATTGTGTGGACACCACCGCTGCTCTGTATGGGGATCCCGGGAGTGATGGTATGGAGCAGCTAGATGTTGGCCCTCCCCTCCGTGGGTAGGGGGGTTGGTGGTCCCGGGGCCCGATGATGGAGAGTTAGGATGGTTGACAGGCGGGTTATGGGGCCTGTTGAGGTGCAGGGGCGCAGGGGCAGCGCTGTGCCGCACGGCACGGAGGTACTCACTCAGCCCAAGGATGATGACACAGTTCACGGTAAACAAGCGGCTGGTTGGACGGCTCCCTCGAACGGCTGCGGTGTTGATGTTCCCTGCAAGTTAGCGGTGACTGTCTCTTTCCTGCACCTAAATACCGTTGTTGGTAGCGATGGATTCCCATCGGTAACCCGCTCCCCAGCTTGGATATGAGCTGGAGGAGCCCCTCTTTTGCCCGCAGGCGATGGCCCTGAGAAACTGGTGCCTTGGCGGTGGCGGTGTCTCTCCAATATGGTTGGACGGTTGCCTTCAATCGGGACTTTGGCTGTTGGGAGACCCAGGAGGTCCCCTTCACTGACGCATTTGGCAAATTCACGGCGACTCCTAGCCTGGCCGGGATCCGAAAGGCCCCTGCCAATGGTGCTGGCTTCTCTTCGTATACCGCTCTGGTACCGCCGGGCCACCACCCGTCCATGGTCCTTTCGGCAACCTCCGATCAGCCTCTCCTGCAAACGGTCACCGCCGTCTGCCAACCTTGCTGTCTCAGTCCGGGGCACACACCCGGACCAACTTCAGGCTCTTAACTGTCACTTTCTCTTCCACCTTAACTCCTCTCTCTTGCTCCTCTACCACTTCACTTCAACTGCAAACCTCATCTGCCTGGTTTTCCCGCCTCCAGGGCTGTGAACTCCTCGGTGGGTGGAGCCAACCGCCTGGCCCACCCCCTGGTGTGGACATCAGCCCCTGGAGGAAGGCAACAAGGATTTTGTGTTCTGACCTTGGTGTTCCTGCAGGGAATGTGGGGTGCGTGGTGGTGTCATGACCTGTGACCCCTGGCTTGCCCAGGGCGTCACAGGGAGTCATCTCACCAAGACTAATACTGTCTTAGATAATACAATCACACACCACTGGGCATATATGACGTTCGTGCCCAGGGCATCGCCTCAGTCCAGTGAATCTCATGTATGCTTGCAGAATATTTGCTGCCTAGGCAAGCACAAGAAACCTGGGGACAGTACACCCAGCTTCATTGTGCATAATCCAGTAGTAAAGACATCGATTGCATGTATGAAGGGGATCCCTTGGACAATGCAGATAAAATTAAACATGCCCAGGGGGAGAGGGGGATTTCAGTAACTGAGACCGGACAAGGCGAAGTGTGTAGATGCCTCGCCGGATATATAATTTGTTTTTGGATACATATGTACATTGAATAGAATATCAAAAATATTATTTTAATGCAGGATGCGTGAACCTTAAGCATTGACATTTAGGCCCCAGTTCATCAAGACTAGATTTGTGAAGTAAACTTTGCCATGACTCATCAAGAAATAGATGAGGTGGCATCACTATGCCCTGTCCTGGCACAGATCTGCCTATTTTGATGAAGCTGGCCAAAACTGTCTTGAAAACATCAAAGTCGCAACATTTTTGCAAAATCTTGCATTGCTCAAACATTTTGTGACTTTTCAAAGTGCTTTAGTACAGATTTCTGGGTATAGATTCCTGAATTGGGATCTTAGTGTTCTAATTGCAAGATAATTGGGCATTGAATAAAACTCTTGCTACTGTAGAAGAGAAATGGTGATAGCATGCAGTATTGTCTGACGCCTCGTTCTACTTTGAATCATGCCGTGTCAACGTGTTCCATTTGGACTATTGTTTTTTGGTCAATGTAAAGGTTCCTGATGAGGCTGATCAGATTGTTTGGTACACCCATATCCTTCATGGTATTCTAAAGTTTCTGTTCATCATCACAGTCAAAAGCTTTCTGTAGTTCATGAAAGTAATATAGAGCTCCTTGTAATATTCTTTGTCCTTTTCCATTATCTATCTAATGTAAGCAATTACATCTCTTGTTCCTCTGCCTTTTCAGAATCCTGCTTGTTCCTCTGGCAGCTTTTTGTCAAGTAAGGCTGTAGCCATCTTTGTAGGATCTTCAGTAGTATTTTGCTGGCATGAGATATAGTTCGATATTTTCACAGTCACTAGCTTCTCCCTTCTTCAGAATAGTAATGAACACTGATCTTGTCCAGCTCTTGCACCATTTACCAGTTGTCAATATCCGTTGACACAAGCAATGACATCAACTGCTGCTTCCAAAAACTTATTATTGCTATTAGAATATTTTCACATCCAGGTGCTTTTTTTTTTTTTAACAGAAGCTTTATTGCAGCAACAACTTTGTCTTTCAAGATGTTTGCTTTCACTTCCAGTCTCCGTTTCCTCCCGTATCACTGTGTCATTCTTGTAGAGGTGCTCAGTGTAATCTTTCCATCTTTCCTTGATCTGGTCTGGCTCAGTTAGATTGTTCCCATTGGCTTCTTTCAACATTCCCACTCTTGATTGAAACTTTTGTTGTATCGTTTTGAAGTCTTGGTACACCTTCCTCGTCTTGAACTTCGTATGTTCGATTTCTACACATACGTTTTGGTAATAAAATTCTTTGTCTGCTCAAATGGCTATATTCAGGAAAGCTGGATTTGCCGAAAAAGAAGTTGAAATCAAAATTGCTGGATGCATCATGAGCAATCTTATATACACAGATGATATAACATTGATAGCATCAAGCATAAATGAAATGAATTACTGAGTGTCAAAATAGAAAGCTCAAACATGGAACTCCAACTCAATACAAAGAATGCAAAGATATTGACTACTGGCAAATAAAACTGTGCTTTTTTTATCAGCTTACCCCGTCTCCTTTCGTATGCTTCTCTGAATCCAATTAAGAACGGGCGGTGCAAAAAATGTCCCTTTTTTGGAATTTTTAAATAATATGGAATAAAGTTGTTTTTAATTATACTTCAACCGGACGAGATGCTGGATTTTTTTCTCCAAAAATATGTCAAGTAAAACTGTAGCACATTTGAAATGGACGGCAATGAATTTGAGATGGACTTCAACCTACTCAGATCAATGATCACTCAAGATGCAGCGACTACACCGGAATCAATAAGAGAATAGCTGTGGGCAAGTCAGCAATGAAGTCACTGGACAAGGTCCTCAAATCGAGGAACATTTCACTGGTGTTAAAGACATGACTTGTACATAGTCCAGTCTTTTCTGTAGTAACATATGGATGTAAAACTTGGATGATAAAGAAACAAGATAGAAGAAGAATCAGTGCTTTCAAAATGTGGTGCTGGAGAAGGATGTTATCAATACTATCGATGGCAAGAAGAACAAACATGTCAATTTTGTAACAAATCAAGACGGACATGTCACTCGAAGTAAGAATAACCAAGCTACGGCTTGCCTACTTTGGACACATCATATAAGAGATCAATTACTGGAGAAGGACATCATGGTCAGAAGAATAGAAGGAACAAGGAGAAGAGGAAAAAAACCCAAAAAAATGCTTTATACAATCAAGAGAGCATTGGAGAGGTCCCTGGTGGACCTATCTAGGCTTGCACAAGATGTATCTTTCCACAGAACATTCGACCATCAAGTTGCCATGGCTCGAAATCGAGCTGAAGACCATTAACAAAAATTTTTAGAAGTGGTTTTACACACACAACCACAACTATACAGGTTTTACTGCATTGTGCTTTTGCTGAATATATAACATTTAGGATATCACTTTTAGATCAATGTGGGTCTGACCTCTAAAAATGAATGGGCCAAATCTATGGTTTCATTTTTAGGATCTTAAATGGGCCCAAGGTCAGACCTACACAATCATGAAGTGATTGAATAATCTGGCAGTATGTCATCACTTTAGAAGATTGGAAAACCCCTTTAATTCCTTATGTTGTTTGTTATGTTAGGGTGGCCCACAATCTAATCTCCATAAAGCGCAAACACCCTGCATTTAGGAAAGCTAGTAAACACAGAAGTCATGGGAGCTCTGACTATTGTGACGCCCCAGGGCCGCGGGGCACTTGGTCCCGGGCGTGTGTGACACTCAGAGGGAGTCTTGGTCGAAGCCGATGCCCGGTTCCGTGACCCTGGGGGTCGGTCCGATAAAAAAAAGGATGAAAAATAAAAGGGAATAAAAATAAGAGTTCTCAACTACGCCATTTGCGGTGTGCGGCCAGGTTATTGAGGCCGCCGCTGCAGGGTCCTGCTGGGGCAGATGGAGTAGTGCAGCTTAGGTGATTTAGGCCCTCCGCAAGCAGGGACAGGCCCCAGCAGTGGATGGTGAAGGGGCAATGATAGGGGACAGTCAGTATATGTGCAGAGGCGCAAAGGAAACAGTCCACACCAGTATTGCAGTTTCAACTTGCCTTTACTGGAGGCTGGTACCTGGACCCGCTGGTGCCGGTTACAGGTGTTCCCACTTCCCTTGGTCTCTATGTCAGCTGTGACCTGGGTTTGCTGTCCTCCGTGCACACTTGTTGTTAATGGGCTCCCGTGGCCTAGAGCTGCTTGGGGGTCCCTTCTCTTCAGTCTTGGTCCTATTGCAGGCAGCCTGGACTATATAACGGGGTTCCTTCCCTGGCCCCCTTTTCGCTGCTGATGCTTCAGACTCTTTGGGTTGGCGATAGACTATGGAGATCTTCTCACCTGGCAGATTTAACAGTTGACCATGACCATAAAGTGTCCCGCTGTCCTAGGGTCTGCACCCCGCCTTGTGATGAGTCCTGTAAGCCTTGGTTCCAGACTTCCAAAGGCGTCTCATGGTTCCTGGAGTCTTACACTTCCACAGGTAACCCATGGTTCCTGGAGTCCTGGTTCAGTACTCCACAGTCCCTCACTCCTATTACAGCACTCCGGTGTTACTTCATGTCTTTTTTGTATTTTTGCTCTCGCTCCTTCGATCTCCTCTCAACTCCTTCTTCTACACCTCACACTTAACTTAACTCACTCCAACTCCCCTCCTCTGGCTTCTTCCTCTCGCCAACTTCCCAAACGCCCACTGGCCACTCCCCCTCGCTGGGTCTCTTCCTACAGATTGGGTGGCGACTATCCAATCAGTGCCCATCTCTTTTACCTGTTGCTAGGCAGTCTCCCAGTTTGGTGTTGGGGTTGTGTATGTGGCCTGAAGGTGTTGGTGTACTGACTGGCACGGATATCCCGAGGTTTGGGTTTCCACGTTCACATTTTGTGGCACCTGTTACCGCAGGGGTGCTACACTATTATACAGTACGGGATCCAGAAATTTCTGATGGTCACATTGCCACCTGGCGCAATATCTGCATGTACATCATATGCCATATGGGCTTAAGCAGTTATAGTTGAGAACAGACATTGGTATTTACTTTGCATGCAGCTGTTAGGAAATATTTGCAATGTGATATGTTTTAAAGGGATATTAATGTCTGAAGATAAGCAGCCTCAACATTAAAAAGTATGTCTGATAATGTCATACTTACATGGGATAATGTAACTGTCAAACTGTGCTGTCACCAAAGCAGTTACAAGAAAACATTGCGTCTTTACTGTGACATAAAAGAAAGGATATCTTTTATCATTACAAAATATGAAAAGAAAGTAAAAATATTAATTTTTGCCTCACATTTTGTATTATTCTGAAGCTACACTCCAACAATGATTATTTGATTGTCTGCAGCATTTCTGCGGCTATTAGATTAATTGGGTTATTTATTTGCCTTTTCTCATTTCATTTTTCAATGCCTTTTTTAAATGCATTTTAGATTGTTTTTTTTACTCTGTGGCTTTTGCTTCTTCTTAGTACGTCATGTTTGATTAAAGTTTTTTATACTTCTTGTTATTTGCCATTGATAAAACTTTATAGATATAGTCATGAGCAGATTATATACAGTACATCTATAGTGTAGTTTCCCAGTAGAAACAAACTAAAAATGCAAGTGCGTTTTTTACTTGTGGATTTTCCGCATCAAATGCAATTCTATGGAGAAATTACTCAGAAATCTCAGCATACCCGTAAAAGAAATTTGCACCACAGGTCAGTTTACGCAGCAAAATATAGTGCATTCACTTTGCTGTAACAGTAAGATGCCCTGTTTTTTTGCACAGTGAAAAAATGCAGCATTAAAAACTCAGTGTGGGAACATGAGTGTAGGAAATATTGTCCAGTTTTCATCCGGAAAAAAATTAGGATCTTTCATCTGTATTGTCACCAGTATGTCATTCATATGCTGTGCATATCCATTGTTAAAGTGTTTTCATGTTCTGATGGTGGTTCTGGTGATGTACATCTGTACTAATGGGGGTTGTGATGCTGTATTTCTGTACTGATGGCAGTTCTAGTGATATATTTCTGGGCTGTTACTGGTTATGGAGATGTACTTCTGCATTGATGGTAGTTCTGTTTATGTATTCCTGTGCTGTTATTGATTCTGATCTGGTACACATGCAATAATCCTTAACTTTTTAAATTACGTGATACGTGGCCATGTTAATAAAGTATTGTGCCATCTCACAAGTTAAAGGGAATCTGCCAACAAAAAACTGGTGACAGATTCCCAATTAAGGGTTACTACATTTGTATTTATATTAGGAGCATTGAAGGGAAAATCTAGGTTTGTGAGGAAAGAATGCATTGACTTTTATAGGGGTGTAGACTTTTGAATTCTTACATTATGCACACTGCACAGTATCAGGAGTTTCCTGTGCCGATGGTGAAAGCAGTAAGTCATGTAACCGCTGGTATCCTATTTGCATACATGTGGTCACATGCCAACTAGAGATTCACTGTCTCACTCAATTTTATTGTAATAAACGAGGCCACGTATGTGGCAGGAAGTATGCAAATTGCCCACTCTTGCCACCAGCAGGTGAGAACCCTAATAGTGAGCAGTGCCCGCACTGTGAGGGTTCATAAAGTGACTGCACACTTTCATCACAAACTTGGACAACCCCTTTAATAATAAAATGAAGCACTGTATCATGCCCAATCGTAACAGCATGTAATATTCAAACTGTCAGGATTTGGTTCTGTTTGCTTGTTCCGTCGGTCATCACATGACCACTCATATGTGATTTTCATACTTACGGTCACGTGCCAACTAGCTTCTCTTCCTGCTTCTCCCAATGACTCTTCGGCTATAATATTTCACTAAATATTGAGAGAGTTAAATGCAAGCTATATATGAGCGGTCATATGATGACTCCTCAAACTGCTGAATATAAGAGGGGGGCACCAAACTTAATTTTTACTCTCCAGAAAATGTAGATCCACCTCTGTGGTTATTATATCAAGAGATTACATAGTAATTACCCCTCAATTGCAGATTAGATAATTTTTTCCAGAACATCCTACACTTTACATTGCACACATAACATCTTGTAATTGTAATAAATAAATGATGTAGTGTTTTAGTTGTCACATATAAAATCCTCTACACCTACAGCTGAAAATGCCTGCTGAAATAGAGTGGGAAGAGAGGTCAGTAGAGATGAAAACAAATACCAAAAATACTTATAATTCAAACATAAGCTAAGAATTGTCACAGATTTTTCAATTGGGCCCCAATGTTTTAAAGAGGATCTGTCACTTGCTAAAAAAATGAATTAACATTGGTCTATGTGCTGTCCTTGTGCCAAGGACATTTTCACACGGAAAGCACATTGACTGAAAAAATGTTAATTTGAACTTATACTCATTGGTGAATTGATTTATTTAGTCCAAGTAATTAGATTTAATAATTTGGAATAGAAATGCTAGACCCAGTAGAGTTGCTAGGGTCTTAAGAGGTCAGTGTCCAAGCGCCAAACTTTGTCTATCCATACTCCATCAAGTAGTTTTGGTACTTGTAGAACATGTAAATTTATAACTAGTAATAGGTGAACCCGAGCTGTAAAGTTCGGAGTCCGTGCATGCACTCTGAACATGGGGTTCTCAGTAAAGACCATGCTATTGTTCGGGTTTGGCCACCCAGATTTAAAAGCAACAAAAAAAACCAAAAAAAAGCAAAATTGGTATTAAACCAGGACAATTATACTTACTTAGTTTCTGCACGGCTGTCCACTCATTATACAGTATCTCATAAATATTCACTGCTTCCTCACCCACCCTCTGTGACAGTGTCTGTGATTGGTTGCAGTCAGACTGCCGGCATGCTGGTGTCTGTGATTACTTTCCCTCATACTAGCTGTCTGGGTCCCCAAAGGGGAGAGTAAAAATAAATAATTTGAAAAAATGGTGTAGGGTTCTCAGTGACATCATTGAGTTCAGATGAGGTCACAGCTGTCGGTTCCAACAGTACCCCAGCTGTGACCTCAGGTGAACTCCCATCAGGTGAACTCAATGAACTCACCTCAGGTGAACTTAATGCCAGATTACCGGCTTAGGCTATGTGTGCACATTGAGTATTTGATTGAATACATTTCTGCACCAAATCTGCATCTCCGGGCAGAAAAACGCACCAAAAACACAATGCAGTTTTGATGTGTTTTTCTGCCCGAAGATGCAGATTTGATGCAGAAATCTGCATTTCCTGGTAGAAAAAATGTACCAAAAACACATTTTTCTGCCAGAAGATGGAGATGAAGATGCAGATCAGATACCCACACTTTGCACTGACGAGGGGCAATCACCCCAAAACACTGTGTCTGCAAATTGGGATTCTGATCTGGCAATTAAATCCTAATTCTTATGAAAAGGCTTGTTTAAAAAGCTAAATTTGACTTTTAGGATTGCTACTTCCAATAGGTGGCGCTAGAGTTTGTCTCCTTCCTCACTGGAGGGACATTTGAATAATTCCCAGAGGGGCATTGCAGCTATAAGTCCCTTTACTGACAGCCAGACTGGTTTGTCAGGTCTCTATAAGGAGAATAGTCTTCCCCTAGAGTAACCCAGTAATTCAACATTGAGTTCACCTGAGGTCACATCCAGTTGTAACTTTAGCTGCACTCATTGAACTCAATGCCAGATTACTGGCTTAGGCTATGTGTGCACTTTGAGTATTTGATTGCATACATTTCTGCACCAAATCTGCATCCCCGGGCAAAAAAACGCACCAAAAACATGATGCGTTTTTTATGTGTTTTTCTGTGCACCAAATCAGCATCTCCTGAGAGAACAATGCATCAAAACCACAATGTGTGTTTGGTGCGTTTTTCGGCCAGGAGATGTAGTTTTGGTGCAGAAATTTCTGCAACAAATCTGTATCTCCTGGAAGAAAAACACATCAAAACTGCATCAAGTTTTTGGTTCTTTCTTCAGCCAGACGATGCAGATTTTCTGCTGCCAAATACTCGACATACGCACATAGGCTACGCTGGTAATTCAGCATTGAGTTTATTAAGTTCACCCAGGTGAGTTCAATGAGTTTACCTGAGGTGAGTTCACCTCAGGTCACAGCAAGAGTACTGTGGGAACAGTCAGCTGTGATAACAGGTGAACGCATTGACATCAATACTCCCACAGCTGTGGCTTCATCAATAACCAGGCACTACGACCTCAGGATGTAGCAGAGTCGGGATAGTCGCGGAACCTTGTGGTGTGGATTATGTCGGACCTGCAGAGATGTTTCGGGGTTAATAAATTGGAGAAAAAGGGTGTTTGGATTTTTTTATTTTTTTAAATAAACTTTTCTCTGTGTTTTTTGTTCAGTTCTTTTGACTTACATGGTTAGTAATGGAGGGTCTCACATTGGTGGGGGATCAATGGCATATTGCCAACGACGCCAGACCACGCTATGTGGCCCATGAGTCATGGGGTCTGGTGCCAGCATGGGCACCAGGTCCCCTTTCCCACCTGTCGGTCCTCCGCCCAGTATTGCACTTTCAATTGTATTGTCATAACAGATGCCAATACAATTGAAAGTAACATTGAGAGTGGAAGCGGAACGCTCTCTCTGCATCTCATCATAGAGGAGCACGATGACATAACTACCACTGTGCTCAGTTGTGCTGAACGCAGGACAATTACACAGAGACCGTAGCAGCGGGGAAACTGAGGAGAGGTTAGTTTTATTTATACATTTAATCAGTGAGTACATGGTGGCCAGAGCATTAAACAATATGAGGGCTGCATTATAATATATGGAGTAGCATGGGGGCTGCATAATACTATATGTAAGAAAATGGGGGCTACATAATACTATATGGAGGAATATGGGGGTTCATTATATTATATGGAGGAAAATCGGGGCTGCATTACACTATATGGAATAATATGGGGGCTGCATAATACTGTATGGAGCAATATGGGGGCTGCATAATACTATATGGAGGTATTTAAAAGGTGCATTATACTACATGGAGGAATATGAGGGCTGTATAATAGTATATTAAGGAATATGGGTGCTGTATTAAAATATATGGATCAATATGGGGTGAATTATACTAGATGGAGGAATATGGGGCTGCAGTATATTATATTCAGCAATATAGCAATATGGGACTGCATTATGCTATATGGAGGGCTATGGGGGTGCATTATAATACATAGAGAACTATATAATTTTTTATACTTTTTTATTCATTTATATAGCGCTATTAATTCCACAGTGCTTTACATACATTGGCAACACTGTCCCCATTGGGGCTCACAATCTAGAGTCCCTATCTGTATGTCTTTGGAGTGTGGGAGGAAACCGGAGAACCCAGAGGAATCCCACGCAAACACGGGGAGAACATACAAACTCCTTGCAGATGGTGTCCTTGGTAGGATTTGAACCAAGGACCCCAGCGCTGCAAGACTGCAGTGCTAACCACTGAGCCACCGTGCTGCCCATGGGGGTGGATTATAATACATGGAGGACTATGGGGAGTGCATTATAATACATGGAGGGCTACAGGGTGCATTAAACTATATGAAGGACTATTGGGTGCATTATAGTATGGAGGACTATGGGGTGCATTATACGATATGAAGGACTATGGGGGTACAATTTAATATATGGAGGACTATGGAGAATGCATTATAATATATGAATGTAATGCCTGATTGGAGCCACAGACTCAGACTGGCTGTAAGGGGAGTCTAGAGAAAAGCCGCTCACAAAGCAGGACCCCAAGAACTCTGCAACCCTTTAACCCCTATACAGGGATTTGGAATTACACAGAGCTCCAGAGATCACTACCTGTGGTAAGCTGTAGTCCGTGGTCGTCAGGCAGGGTCAAAAACCAGGAGATGCAAAATAGGAACCAAATCGGCAGGCAAGGGCGTAGTGAGGAGACAAAGCAGAGGTCAAATCCGGAACTGGCAGCAAGGTACAAAAATGACAGGCAGGAGGGTAGTCAAAAAACAAACAAAGGTCAGCGCACAGGAATCAATATACAAACAGCACATGAGCTAGGAGTACAGAACTATCTCTGGCAGTGGTCACGAGACAGAAGAGGGAATAAGAAGGGTGTGGTGTCTTCCCGTTGGCTGCAGGTGAATGCTGGCAACTTCAGCTGGAAGACACACACGCCACCTACAGTCAGCCAGTGGTACTGCAGGTTCCAGGGAAACCCAGCCTAGTGGATGAGCGGAGCCTGTG
This sequence comes from Anomaloglossus baeobatrachus, assembly GCF_048569485.1. Classification (NCBI taxonomy): domain Eukaryota; kingdom Metazoa; phylum Chordata; class Amphibia; order Anura; family Aromobatidae; genus Anomaloglossus; species Anomaloglossus baeobatrachus. The sequence continues at coordinate 536,809,541 of NC_134354.1, read as the reverse complement.
CTCCGCAGAGCCACGGGCACTGACTCCTCTCCCATCACCAGCACTATCCATGGTGGGAACAGGGCGTCTGGGGATCGGAGCAGAAGTCGCAGGAGCGGGCTCCGGTGGGGACGTGACAATGAATAACTATGGCGAGTACAAAATTATTAAATTTGAAGGACTATGGGGTGCATTATACTATAGGGAGGACTATGGGAGATGTCACAGTTGTGGATCTGACTGTATTGGGGTCACCATTTATTGCTGTGATAGTTGAAGAAGGTAATGTAGAGTCATCATACTGTGCATCTGGAGGGTACTGTGTGGGAATTTACTGTGGGGTATCATACAGTGCTTGTGACTGTGAGGCACTTTTGTTGCCATCATTCATTATGGCTGCAATTAAAGATGAATCTAGGGGCTTCAATAGGAGGAAAATTACTTTGCAAGGGCTGCAAAGTTGCAAAATATGCTCTTCTGTGAACCAGCCGAATATTATTTTTTTTTTTGGGGGGGGGGGGGGTGAAGGGGCCCAATTAGAAATTCTGCTATGAGGCCCCATGTTATCTAGAACGCCCTGGTGGGGGTGTCAGGTGTGGGACCCCCCTCAACCTGATATTGATGACCTATTCTAAGGATAAATCATCAATATTATATGCCTAGACAACTGCATTAAAATTCTAGTGATGTTCATGTAAATAAGACAATGCTGGTGAGATGTTTACCTGTTTTATGGACAGTTTTATTTATTGTATGGAAGGGGTCCTGCCAAAGCTCAAGTAAAAATCCAATTAGGACTTAATTCCTACATTCCTGTATTACAGTATGGCTTGCCAATCATGTATAATGACCCATTTAATCAACCCTCATTGCAGTAATTGAAGCAGCCTGGAGGGCAAATCGAGCTCACACAGTCATCGCTGCAGCTAAGTACGTAATTACAAATAATGCTCCTCTCCATTGAAGCTCCAGTAAGTGGCTTAAAATAAACACTTCACAGAGGCTGATGGGAATGAAATCTTTGACATTGTTCAACCATCTCATTATTCCGATTCAGCCAAGTAACTGAATAATTAAAATTCGTATCATATGCTCAAGTAATGAGTGGATGGTAGAGCTTTTCTACAGAGAAAAACATATATATTTCATAACTATCACTGTAGTGTTATTTGTTTTTCCCTTTAATCAATCGGGTGATATTATATAATTGATTATAAACCTTTTCAATGTCTAAAATAATGATTTCAAAAGTGAAATGTAAAGAAAACGCTTAATTATCTTGGAACCAAGGTCGGCTAATAACCTACAGTGAACAGCATTGACATACAGTAGTAAAGAACTCATTTATAAAAACTGTGACAGATCAGTCCATTTATGGCTGAGATGGCAGGCTTTGGTCATGAGAGACGCCAGAGGTTTCATTTTGCCTTACTGAACTCCTGGAATCTTTGATTTGTTTAAAGAGAACCCATCACATCTCCTGACAAGTCTCTTTTAGTCTAACAATTCTGAATATTCTCCCTCTATATCTCCATGTTTTGCCGATCTTCTGTAAGTTCTCCTAAAAGTGTATGAATTAAAAAACAAATGGACATAACAAGTAATCTTCTTTTCCCTAAGCAGTCCATCATTTGCAGCTCTGATTGGATAGTATCAGAATGTACAAGGACATACCTCTTAACTAGCAACACCCAGTTGTCCATTTATTTATAACTTTATAGAGGTAATAAGTGAAGATATATGTGGGAAATACAATGTTTTACAGAAACAGGCAATCCAAATCTCAAAAATGTTTTATATATATTTAGACACTAGCTGTAGTACCCTGGTGTTGCCCAGGATAGTAATTGTCTCTCTGTCTCTCTCCCAGTCTCCGTCTGTCTGTCTCTGTCCGTCTCTCTGTCTGTTTGTCTGTCTCTGTCCGTCTGTCTGTCTCTGTCTGTTTGTCTGTCTCTGTCTGTCTGTGTCTGTTTGCCTGTCTCTGTCTGTCTGTCTCTTTCTGTCTGTGTATGTCTCTGTCTTTCTCTTTCCGTCTGTCCCTTTCCTTGTCTGTCTCTTACTGTCTGGGTCTGTCTCTATCCATGTCTGTCTATGTCTATCTCTCTGTCTCTCTCTATCTCTGTCTGTCTGTCTCTCTGTCTGTGTCTGTCAATATATCTCTGTTAGTCTCTTTCCCCGTCTGTCTCTTTCACCGTCTGTCTCTGTCTCGTTCCCTGTCTCTTTTCTTGTCTGTCTCTTTCCCCATCTGTCTCTATCTCTTTTCCTGTCTCTATCCCTGTCTCTTTGTCTGTCTCTTTTACCGTCTTTTTCCTTATCTATTTCCTTATCTCTGTCTGTTTGTCTCTTTTCCTGACTGCCTGTCTCTTTCCCCGTCTGTCTGTGTCTGTTTGCCTCTGTCTGTGTTTTTGACTGTCTGTCTTTTATATATCTTTTGCATATATATATAAAGATATATATGCAACTGAATAATGCGTATGCACTCCAACAGAATCCAGTGAAAAAAGTAAGCATAATTTATTCATATAAGGCCCGTTTCACACGTCAGTGAAAAACACAGACGTTCTTCACTGACGTGTAAAACACGCACATGTCCCTCCGTGTGCCGTGATTCACGGCACACATGGGTTGTCTAAGTGCAATCCGGGCTCTGTTCTCCGTGGTCTGTGATTGCACATAGAGATTAACTCACCTGTGCCCGCTCCCTCTCTCCATGGTGCTGAACGCTCCCGCGGTGCAGCATCCGGCCGGCGCTGACCTCCGCTGCAGCTGCTTCCGGGTCGGCTGTGTCGTGCATTCATGAATATGCACGACAGTAATGAGCCAGCTCAGAAGCAGCAGGCAGAACAGGCTGCAGAGAGCGCGGCTGAAGCCGGGTGAGTAAAAATGATTTTTATTTTATATGCACGTTTTTTTCTGGCATGTGTTTCATGAATCACACCACTGCGTGGTCCGTGGGACATCTGTGATCCCAGAAAAAAATGGATATGTCTCCGTGCGGCAATCACGGACACGCAGGTACGCCGCACGGAGACACGTTCAGTGAAAAATCACTGATGTGTGAGCAGACCCATTGATTATAATGGGTCTGCGTATGTCAGTGATTCTGGTACGTATAAAAAAAAAGCACAAACGTACCAGAATCACTGACTTGTGAAAGAGGCCTAATGTAGCATTTCAGCTGCTGTCCATGTAACACTTCAAACACATGAAAAAGACAGAAAAAACAATAGTCATGAGGATAATACAGAATAAGTGCGGAATATAAAAGCAACAAACCTTGCATTCCAATTAAAAAGAAACAAAAGAACCTAGCATTCCAATAAAAAAAAAAAACAAAGAACCTTGCATTCCAATTAAAAAGAAAAAAAAAAAAAAAAACAACAGAAGAACCTAGCAATCCAACAATAAAGGACCTAGCATTCTAATAATAAAAAACGAGGAACCTAGCATTCCAATTAAAAAAAAAACCCAAAGAACCTAGCATTCCAATTAAAAAAGCGAAGAATCTAGCATTCCAATAATAAAAACAAAGAACCTAACATTCCAGTTAAAAAAACAAAGAACCTAGCATTTCAATAATAAAAACAAAGAACAAAATAGAAAAACCTAGCATTCCAATAAAAAAACTAATAACCTAGCATTCCAATTTAAAAAAAAAAACAAAAAGAAAACAAAAACAGAAGAATCCAGAATTGCAATAAAAAAACTCGAAGAACCTAGCATTCAAATTAAAAAAGAAAAACAAAACAGAAGAATCTAACATTCCAATAATAAAAACAAAGAACCTAACATTCCATTTAAAAAAACAAAGAACCTAGCAGTCCAATAATATAAACAAAGAACAAAATAGAAAAACCTAGCATTCCAATAAAAAAACTAATAACCTAGCATTCCAATTTAAAAAAAAACAAAAAGAAAACAAAAACAGAAGAATCTAGAATTGCAATATAAAACCCGAAGAACCTAGCATTCAAATTAAAAAAGAAAAACAAAACAGAAGAATCTAGCATTCCAATAATAAAAAATGAAGAACCAAACATTCCAATTAAAATGAAACAAAACAGAAGAACCTAGCATTCGTATGCTTCTTGATAAAATGCATTGTAACCAATACACTTCTGAGATACATTTCAGACATTTAAATTACTGACAAATTACTAAAAGTACGTCAAACAAATTAAAAATGTAAAGAATAAAAAAAACTCTTGCATTCTCTAAAACTTCTTTGTCACCTTGTCCATGACCAATACATGTGTATTTTGGGCATATTGCCAGCAGAACATTCAATATTTCTTTATACTCGCCATCATTTTACTTTGTTACTATGTATGGACAGCAACTGACATAACAGAGACCATTAGGCTTAGGCTAGGGCTACACGACAACAGCAATTGTCAGACACGTCACTCAACCACAAACATCAGTACGACTTGTCTGTGAATTGCTGTTGAGCGACTATTTTAATCCTGGTAACTAGTCTACCAGGCACTTCATAATGACCACACTACTCTACACCTCTTACATAACTGGTGCTGGGACTCCTTGATAAAGACTCGAGAGAGTTAAAACATCTTTCTATCTCTTGAAGTACTGACTATTCCTCTACCACCCTTGTGATATACCAGTTGAATAAATAAAACACGTACATTTTGCATGATTCAGGGAGTGTGCAGTTAAATTGATCATATTATGGTGTAGTCGATGTGTAGCAAATGAATCCATGACAAAAAATCTATGTCATCTGTTGTTTCATCCAAGAGTTGTTAACATTGTACTGTCTAATTGGTAGGAAATGCTTGGAAAATTCATTTATTTTTCTTACATATGAAAAAAAGGATGCTACACTGATGTTCAAAGTGTCTCGCAATGCCGTCCCCTATCTGAGGTTAACCTAAAGGCAATGGGAAGCAAAATTATTAGAAAAAAACCCCAGACATTTCCTAAGGCAGTGTGAAACAGTCCCATATACCTAAGGAGTATTCAGTTGAAGGTTCCCATACATTTGAGATAAGCATCTGACCTGTGCTAGCGCCCAGGGTAAAGCAAGTGCTCTGTGTTCTCCAACCTATGGACCACTAGCACTTCCGTCATTTCAGTACTGAACCCTTTATCCTCTAATGCGGGCGTCACACGAGATGATCTATCGTGCGATGCATCGTCGGGGTCACGGTTTTCGTGAGGCACATCCAGCATCATTCACGACGTTGTCTCGCGTGACAGCTCTGAGCGACGCAGAATCGGTCACAAATCACGAGTCGTGTACACGTCGTTTATTTTTAAAAAATTGTTTATTTTTCATGGCGCCGCTTGTTCATCGTACCCGGGGTAGGACACGTCGCTCCGTGTGACACCCCGGGAACGATGAACACAGCTTACCTGTGTCCCGCAGCACCTGCCGACTATGCGGAAGGAAGGAGATGGGCGGGATGTTTACGTCCCGCTCATCTCCGCCCCTCCACTTCTATTGGCCGGCGGCTGTGTGACGTCGCTGTGACGCCGAGCATCCCTCCCCCTTCAGGAAGAGGTTGTTCGCCGCCCACAGCGAGGTCGCTCTGCAGGTAAGTACGTGTGACCGCGGTTTAACAACTTTGTGCGACACGGGCAGCGATTTGCCCGTGACGCACAAACGATGGGGGGTGAGTACGAACGCACGATAGATCGTACCGTGTGACACCCGCATAAGTACATGCATTGTATTTTACAAATATACAGGGTGGGCGAGAAGTATGGATACACCCTGATACAATGGAAGTGGTTGCTGATATCACCTTACCGTTTGTGGCATATTAGTACATGGGAGGGGCAAAACATTTGAGGCTGGGTGACGCCCATGGCGGCCATCTGCAAAGCCGCCATTTTGAATTCAACTTTAATTTTTTCAATGGGAAGGGGGTCATGTGATACATCAAACACAGAGAATTGCACAAGAAAAACAATGGTGTGCTCATTTTTAACGTGGCTTTATTCATTATCGAGTTAGAGACACGTTTGTGAAATGCAACAGCGACAGTAACCCACTAAAGGATGTGCTCAAAGTGCTGCTCATTGTGCTGAATTGTCAACACGATTCTCTTCTCCCACTCGACACGACGAGCGCAATCTGCAGAAGAAATGCAACCACAGGCCTCCTGTATCCGTTGTGTCAGGTGCCCCACATCCTGGATCTGTAGTATTGCTCTCGATGTGTCAAAAGTGGGAGAAATTTAATCCCTGCTGCTTTTTTCCTTTTCCCGGTTTTGGATTTGTATCCATACTTATGGCCTACCCTGTACTAATGATGTTATAGTACGCATTTTTACCCTCTAGATTTTTAAGCTTTTAGCTGAAACCGGACATAAAATGTAATAAAAAAAATTTAAAAAACACTTTAATGCATAACATTTTTATTTTATCCTTTTCTGATGTACCTATTTTATTCCCCTAGCCTAACCATATCTCTAATTCTAGCATTAACTGTAGTCCAAGCTCTAAGCCTATCCCTAGCTGAAATATAGCCCTAACCCTAGTTTTCCTGCACTACCCACAAGGCACATCTTGAAGACAATATTAATTAATGTGCAAAACATCCAATACAGTCTTCATTCATTATGTTCTTGGCTTGTCATCTACAATGTAATTTTCTGCGTATTTAGAGTTTAGCAGTCGTGATGGGAGGACCCGCAGATACCCAGGATCGGTCAGTCCAGCCAGGTTTAAAACAAAAAAAAAAAAATGGTTAGGGCTTGGAATTCATCCCAGATATCTGGCCAAATATTGATCCCCATATAAATCTACCGTGTTTCCCCGAAAGTAGGACCCCCCCGAAAGTAAGGCAGGGTGGGGGTTTCGGGGGGGTCCGCCAATGTAGGGCACCCCCCGATTGTAAGGCAGGGTAGCGGGGGGGGGCCGGGGAATGTAAGGCCGCCTATGGGTGGTGGTCGCGGCGTAATGTAAGGCCGCATATGGGTGGGGGTCCCTGGGGAAAGTACAGGAACTTACCGCTGCCGCTGTTCCCTCGCTCCATCCAGGCCTTCTCCAGTCTCGTGCCACCCGTGGTCCGCCTCCGGTGAATGGCCCCCGCAAGGCTCCCTGCTGGCCATCAGCTCGAGCTGTGATTGGCCAGTCAGCCGGCTCGCAGCTGATTGGCCCTCAGCTCGAGCTGCGATTGGCCAGTCAGCCGGCTCGCAGCTGATTAGCCCTCAGCTCGAGCTGCGATTGGCCAGTCAGCCGGCTCGCAGCTGATTGGCCGAAATCAGCCGCGACGTCACCGCCTGCAGGCTCGCTCCGATTTCGGTAAGTTCCGAAACTCTGTGTGTGTGTGTGTGTGTGTGTGTGTGTGTGTGTGTACGGTATGTGTATGGGTGCCGTATGGGGCTGTATGTGTCAGTGTGTGTGTACGGTACCGGTACGATATGTGTGTGGGTGCCGTGTGGGGCTGTACCGGTACCGTATGTGTCAGTGTGTGTGGTGGCAGAGTGGGGGGCAGAACCACTGTATGGGGAGGCTGCAGGGGGGAGGATGGGGTGGATGCCGGATCTCAAACAATGGGGAGGCTGCAGGGGGGAGGAAGGGGTGGATGCCGGATCTCAAACAATGGGGAGGCTGCAGGGGGGAGGAAGGGGTGGATGCCGGATCTCAAACAATGGGGAGGCTGCAGGGGGGAGGATTGTCATTTTTTTTCCAATGTAAGGCCTCCCCCGAAAGTAAGGCAGGGTGGGACTTTTGGGGGTAAAATTAATGTAAGACAGGGCCTTACTTTCGGGGAAACACGGTATGAGGCCCAGAATCCAGCACTTTAAAATGATGGTAGAAAGGATAGGGAAATAGGACCAGGCACGTTATACTTACAGAGTCTCCCGCGAGGTTCCAATGCTACTTCTGGGGATGCTCATTATCGCTCATCCATATTCACTGCTTCCCCCACCCACCGGCAGTCCCCAGGTCTCTGATTGGTTCCAGTCAGACACGCCCCCACCGTGTGTGACAGCGTGTCTGACTGTAACCAATTAGAAACACTGCCTGTGTCCCTAGAGTGTAAAAATAAATAAATTAAAAGTTGGCATAGGTCCCCCCCCATATTATGATACTCAGCACAGATTAAGGATATGGTTACAGGCTGCAGCATCCAGCCCGATGCTTATCTGGCTGTGTATCAATATTAAAACAACCGCATGTGTTTTGGTTTACTTAATTATTTAAATAAATGTATTGAAAAAAACAGCGTTCGGTCCTTCCCCCCCCCCCCCCCCAATTTTGAAACCCACCATAAATCCTGGGAGCTGGTATTTTCAGGCTGGTGAGACCCATGCTTATTGTACCCCCCAGCCTAAAAATAGAAGCATGCAGCTGCCCAGTATTGTCGCATTCACTAGATGCGCCAATCCGAGAACTTTACCCGACTCATCCCGATTGCTCTGGTGCAGTGGCAATTGGGGTAATAAGGAGTTAATGACAGCTCACAGCTGCCACTAAGCCATAGATTAGTAACGGGAGGCGTATATGAAACCCCTCCATTACTAATTTGTAAGTAAAAAGGAATAAACACAAGTATGGAAAAAATCTTTTATTTGAAATAAAGTATAAAACAACGCCGTCTTTCATCTCTTTATTAACCCACTTTAGGTCCCGCAACGATTCCAACTCTGCAACATTACAGAAGGCACAGTGAGCGGACACAGAACATGACCGCACGCTGTGAGTTTCAGGCAGAGACTGAGCCATGCGAAGAGTGGTGACGTCACTCAGGTTATTTGCGGTCACAGCTGTGATCGCAGGTAACCTGACCTCATTGAACTGAGTGACCTCACTTCAGGTGAAGGCAGTGAGCTCTCAGACCTGCATCTCCTGGCAGAAAAACCACGTGGGACATTTGGTGCTGAAATTTTTACACCATATTACTACACACAAACTACACCTCCTGGTAAAGAAAACACATTATAATGCATGCGGTTTTGATGTGACTCTTTGCCAGGAGGTGTAGATTGGCAAATAATCACAGCAAAACTGCATGCATTACATTTTGCTTTTTTGCTGCTTTTTTCATGCGCGTTTCCTTGCAGATTTTAATCAATAATGAAAGGAAAAATGCATGCCAGCAAAGTCTATGAGAATCCTGACATGCATCTGGCATGGTGTGTGAGGCTCTCCGTAGATCAGTAACCTGGGGTCATCATGGTGACGTCCCAGGGTTGCCATGGCAGCAATCGGGTCCCTGTGATCGCTTACAGAGACCCAATCGCCAGGGAGAGGTAAGAGATTCCTCTCCCTGACTCTTGATGCTGCGATCGCATTGATTGCAGCATTTACGCTCCGGGCAGTGAGAACCAGGTGGCGGCTGTAACATCAGCAGGACACCTGGTGGCAATCACGGCAAACCGTGTCCTGTGCGTCCTCAATGCACTGTCTCAAATCAATCCTCTGAGCACCAACCACAATCCCTCACCAAGATATTTAACTGAATTTTCGTCTCTCAACTCTGGAACAAAACTGCAAGACAAAGTGTTAGCTTTAATATTCTTAGATCTGGGAAACTAGGTCACTGAGAAATCAAATTGAGCAAAGAAAAGAGTCCACCGGGCCTGTCTGGTGTTTAGACTGAGGAAGATTTGTAATAAAATCCCCGGAAATGTCCATCCAAGGTTTGCTAGGGACACTCAATGGCAGCAGACAACCTGACAGATGAGACTACGATGCATTAGAAGGAGCACAGGTGGCACACGCAGGCACATAGGACACCACATCACTCTGGATTTTGGGCCACTAAAAACTAAACAATAAGAGATCCAGAGTACCATTCACCCCAAGGTGACCAGCCAAGCAAAATCATGATGTTCCCCCAGAACCCTAAGGAGAAGATTCAGGGGGACAAATGACTTGTTAGATGGGACCCCAGATGGTACCTCATCCTGGGCCTTTGCAATCTCAGAATCAACCTCTGTACTGAGCACCGACACCAGCACTATCTTTTGCAGGATGGGCCTAGGTTCCTCACAAGGTTCCCCTACGAAAAATCCTGGACAGTGCATTAGCCTCAGTGTTTGTAGACCTTGGACAATAAGTTAAGAATAAATCAAACCTATTAAAAAATAAAGGCCACCGAGCCTGTCTTGGTGTAAGACGTTTTGCCGACTCAAGGTAAGGGCTCTTTTCCACTTGCGTACAGCTTTCCATGTGAGAGTATCTGCTGCGGGTGTCAGCCCAGGGTCATGCGACTCTAATGCGATCTTGCGAAGGTGCGGAGAAGAGGGAGGGAGCACTTTTTCCCCATCTTCTTCACTGTCTGTATCTGCGTGCACCGCACTGCAGTTACATAACATGCGAGTGCAGTGTGTCGTTTCACACGCTCACATAGGTTTGTATGGGGGTGCGTGAGCCGAGACCCGCTGCAAAATGCAGCATGCTGTGATTGCACCGAGAGCATGATTCGTGTCGAAGAAAAATAAGCAAGGGGACACTGTCCCATAGATTAACACTGGTGCGAGTGCAATCCAATGCTTTATCAGATCACAATCGCACATGAAAATCTCAAGTGGAAAAGAGCTCTAAAGGTGATTTTTATGGTCTATAATCACAGTAACAGGATTAATAGCACCATCCAAAGAAGGGAATTTTGTTTACTTACCGTAAATTCCTTTTCTTCTAGCTCCAATTGGGAGACCCAGACAATTGGGTGTATAGCTACTGCCTCCGGAGGCCACACAAAGTACTACACTTAAAAGTGTAAGGCCCCTCCCCTTCTGGCTATACACCCCCCTGTGGGATCACGGGCTCCTCAGTTTTAGTGCAAAAGCAAGATGAGGAAAGCCAATAACTGTTTTAAATACAAATTCAACCCGAGAAACAACCTCGGAGAACTGAACTGTTCAACATGAACAACATGTGCACCCGAAAAAAAAAAAAAACTTCCTAAGAAAACAGGGCGGGTGCTGGGTCTCCCAATTGGAGCTAGAAGAAAAGGAATTTACGGTAAGTAAACAAAATTCCCTTCTTCTTTGTCGCTCCTAATTGGGAGACCCAGACAATTGGGACGTCCAAAAGCAGTCCCTGGGTGGGTAAAAGAATACCTCGTGATAGGGCCGTCAAACAGCCCTTTCCTACAGGTGAGCCACCGCCGCCTGAAGGACTTGTCTACCTAGGCCGGCATCCGCCGAAGCGTAGGTATGCACCTGATAATGCTTGGTAAAAGTGTGCAGACTCGACCAGGTAGCCGCCTGGCACACCTGCTGAGCCGTAGCCTGGTGCCGTAATGCCCAGGACGCACCCACGGCTCTGGTAGAATGGGCCTTCAGTCCTGATGGAATCGGAAGCCCAGCAGAACGGTAGGTGTGAAGAATTGGTTCCTTGATCCAACGCGCAAGGGTGGATTTGGAAGCTTGCGACCCTTTACGCTGACCAGCGACAAGGACAAAGAGTGCATCCGAGCGGCGCAGAGGCGCCGTGCGGGAAATGTAGATCCTGAGTGCTCTCACCAGATCCAATAAAAGCAAACCTTTTTCAAATTGGTGAACTGGATGCGGACACAAAGACGGTAAAGTGATATCTTGATTGAGATGAAAGGAAGATACCACCTTGGGAAGAAATTCTGGAATTGGACGCAGAACTACCTTGTCCTGGTGAAACACCAGGAATGGAGATCTGCATGATAACGCCGCCAGCTCGGACACTCTCCGAAGAGACGTGACCGCCACTAGAAAGGCCACTTTCTGTGAAAGACGAGAAAGGGAAACCTCCTTCATAGGCTCGAAAGGCGGCTTTTGGAGAGCAATTAGAACCTTGTTCAGGTCCCAGGGCTCCAACGGCCGCTTGTAAGGGGGGACGATATGACAAACCCCTTGCAGGAACGTGCGTACCTGAGGAAGTCGCGCCAGGCGTTTCTGAAAAAATACGGATAGCGCGGAGACTTGACCCTTAAGGGAGCCAAGCGACAAACCTTTTTCCAACCCAGACTGCAGGAAGGAAAGAAAAGTAGGCAATGCAAAAGGCCAGGGAGAAACTCCCTGAGCAGAGCACCAAGATAGGAATATCCTCCACGTCCTGTGGTAGATCTTGGCGGAGGATGGCTTCCTAGCCTGTCTCATGGTGGCAACCACTTCATGAGATAAACCTGAGGCCGCTAGGATCCAGGACTCAATGGCCACACAGTCAGGTTCAGGGCCGCAGAATTCAGATGGAAAAAACGGCCCTTGAGACAGCAAGTCTGGACGGTCTGGTAGTGCCCACGGATGGCCTACCGTGAGGTGCCACAGATCCGGGTACCACGACCTCCTTGGCCAGTCTGGAGCGACGAGAATGGCGCGGCGGCAGTCGGACCTGATTTTGCGGAGCACTCTGGGCAACAATGCCAGAGGTGGGAACACATACGGTAGCCGGAACTGCGACCAATCTTGAACTAAGGCGTCTGCCGCCAGAGCTCGGTGATCGTGAGACCGTGCCATGAAAACCGGGACCTTGTTGTTGTGCCGTGACGCCATCAGGTCGACGTCCGGCATCCCCCAGCGGCGACAGATCTCCTGAAACACGTCCAGGTGAAGAGACCATTCCCCTGCGTCCATGCCCTGGCGACTGAGAAAGTCTGCTTCCCAGTTTTCTACGCCTGGGATGTGAACTGCGGATATGGTGGATGCCGTGTCTTCCACCCACGTCAGAATCCGCCGGACTTCCTGGAAGGCTTGCCGACTGTGTGTTCCCCCTTGGTGGTTGATCTATGCCACCGCTGTGGAGTTGTCCGACTGAATTCAGATCTGCTTGCCTTCCAGCCACTGTTGGAAGGCTTGTAGGGCAAGAGAGACTGCTCTGATCTCCAGAACATTGATCTGAAGGGTGGACTCTTTCCGAGTCCACGTACCTTGAGCCCTGTGGTGGAGAAACACTGCTCCCCACCCTGATAGACTCGCATCTGTCGTGACCACCGCCCAGGATGGGGGTAGGAACGACTTTCCTTTTGACAATGAGGTGGGAAGAAGCCACCACCGGAGAGATTCCTTGGCTGCCTGAGAGAGGGAGACCTCCCTGTCGAGGGACGTCGACTTCCCGTCCCATTGGCGGAGAATGTCCCATTGTAGTGGACGCAGATGAAACTGCGCAAAAGGAACTGCTTCCATTGCTGCTACCATCTTCCCTAGGAATTGCATGAGGCGCCTCAAGGGGTGCGACTGGCCCTGAAGGAGAGATTGCACCCCTATCTGTAGCGAGCACTGTTTGTCCAGTGGAAGTTTCACTATCGCTGAGAGAGTATGAAACTCCATGCCAAGATATGTTAGTGATTGGGTCGGGGTTAGATTTGACTTTGAAAAGTTGATAATCCACCCGAAACTCTGGAGAGTCTTCAGTGCCACGTTCAGGCTGTGTTGGCATGCCTCTTGAGAGGGTGCCTTGATAAGTAGATCGTCCAAATACGGGATCACGGAGTGACCTTGCGAGTGCAGGACTGCTACTACTGCTGCCATGACCTTGGTGAAGACCCGAGGGGCTGTCGCCAGCCCGAAAGGTAGAGCTACGAACTGCAGGTGTTCGCTTCCTATAACGAAGCGTAGAAAACGCTGATGCTCTGGCGCAATTGGCACGTGGAGATAAGCATCCTTGATGTCTATTGATGCTAGGAAATCTCCTTGAGACATTGAGGCGATAACGGAGCGGAGAGATTCCATCCGGAACCTCCTGGTTTTTACGTGTTTGTTGAGCAGCTTTAGATCCAGGACGGGACGGAACGACCCGTCTTTCTTTGGCACCTAAACAAATTGGAGTAAAAACCGTGACCTTGTTCCTGAAGAGGAACAGAAGTCACCACTCCTTCCGCCTTTAGAGCGGACACCGCTTGTAGCAGAGCATCGGCTCGGTCGGGCGGTGGGGAAGTTCTGAAGGAGCGAGTTGGAGGACGAGAGCTGAACTCTATCCTGTACCCGTGAGACAGAATGTCTCTCACCCAACGGTCTTTGACCTGTGACAGCCAAATGTCGCCAAAGCGGGAGAGCCTGCCACCGACCAAGGATGCGGAGAGAGGAGGCTGAGAGTCATGAGGAAGCCGTCTTGGTAACGGTTCTTCCGGCTGGCTTTTTTGGGCGTGATTGAGTCCGCCAAGAATCTGAGCCCCTCTGATCCTTTTGAGTCCTTTTGGACGAGTAGAATTGGGACCTGCCTGAGCCTCGAAAGGACCGAAAACCAGACTGTCCCCTCCTCTGTTGGGGTTTGTTTTGTCTGGGCTGAGGTAAGGATGAATCCTTACCCTTGGAGTGTTTAATGATTTCATCCAAACGCTCACCAAACAATCGGTCACGAGAAAAAGGCAAACTGGTTAAGCACTTCTTGGAAGAAGAATCTGCCTTCCATTCTCTCAACCACAGGGCTCTGCGTAAAACCACAGAGTTGGCTGACGCCACCGCCGTACGGCTCGTAGAGTCTAGGACAGCATTAATCGCGTACGACGCGAATGCAGACATTTGAGAGGTCAAGGGTGCCACCTGCGGAGCAGATGTACGTGTGACCGTGTCGACCTGTGTAAGGCCAGCTGAAATAGCTTGGAGTGCCCATACGGCTGCGAATGCTGGCGCCAACGACGCTCCAATCGCTTCATAGATGGATTTTAACCAGAGCTCCATCTGTCTGTCAGTGGCATCTTTAAGTGCCGCCCCATCTTCCACTGCAACTAGAGATCTGGCTGCAAGCCTGGAGATTGGAGGGTCCACCTTGGGACACTGTGTCCAGCCCTTGACCACGTCAGGGGGAAAAGGATAGCGTGTATCTTTAAGCCGTTTGGAAAAACGCTTATCTGGATAAGCGTGGTGTTTCTGGATTGCGTCTCTAAAGTCAGAGTGGTCCAGAAAATTGCTTAATTTACGCTTGGGATACCTGAAATGGAATTTCTCCTGCTGTGAAGCTGCCTCCTCCGCAAGAGGAGCTGGTGGAGAAATATCTAACATCTTATTGATGGACGCTATAAGATCATTCACTATGGCGTCACCATCCGGGGTATCTAGATTGAGAGCGGCCCCAGCATCAGACTCCTGATCAGTTACATCCGCCTCATCACACAGAGAGTCGTCCCGCTGGGACCCTGACCAGTGTGATGAAGTTGAGGGTCGCTCATAGCGAGCCCGCTTAGGTTGTCTGGGACTGTCGTCCGAGTCAGAGCCGTCACCCTGGGGTGCATGTGACACCCCCGGAGCTAGGAAGTGGTCCAGCTGAGGGGGACAAGGTGACAATGAATCAACAGTGCCCATGGTCTGAGTTACTGGTCTAGACTGCAATGTTTCAAGAATTTTAGACATAGTCATAGACAATCTGTCAGCAAAAGCTGCAAACTCCGTCCCTGTCACCTGGACAGCATTCACAGGTGGTTCTCCCTGGGTCACCTCTAGCAGCGGCCCCGGCTGAGCAATTGCCACAGGGGCCGAGCACTGCACACAATGGGGGTCAGTGGAACCTGCCGGTAGAGTAGCCCCACATGCGGTACAAGCAGCATATAAAGTCCGTGCCTTGGCACTTTTGCTTTTTGCGGACGACATGCTGTTGTCTCCTTGAGAAATCTAAGGAGGGTATATAGCAGAAAATCACCAGCGACTGTACAGTGCAAAGTATTGCCAGCACAAAATACAAAGTACACTATGGCACAAGTGGGGGAGAGCCCTTGAGGGCTGCTTACCGCCCGCTGAAAAGCGGGTGTGAGGTCGTAGAATCCCTTGTCTGAGTCTCCCCGTCTCCCCTCTGCAGCTCAGCGTGCAGGCAGGAATGGCTGCCGGCGTCCTGTGAAGAGGGGCGGACCGTGGGCGTCACAAACAAAAGTGCGGGAAACTGCGTCCCACTGTGCCTAGTGTAAAACAGACTCCAGCTCTTAGCGCTGCTGGTCTGTACAGCGTCCCGCCCTCCTCCTGACTGGCAGGTCTGGGGGCGGGAACGATACGAACTAGGCCGCAAAAGCCGGGGACTGTAGTAATCTAGCGCGGCCGTCATATATGCACGGCCAGCGCGGAAGTCCCCGGCGCACCACAAATCCCAGCCGCGACGCAGTAAAAACTGACCCCCGCGGCCGGATCGGCCGATCGTACTAAGTCACCTCACTCAGCAGAGCTGTAGTGAGTAACGGCACAAGCGCAGCAGCGCTGTTTACCCCGGCGCACTAACACACCCAGCAATGCTGCAGTGTGCGTGCGATAAGCACGGGGACACGGAGTACCTTGATGGAGCAGGGTCCTGTCCCTGAGGAAACTCCGCTCCGTATCCAGCAGATCCTCCAGGGGCTGTGGATGGAGCACGGCCTCAGTGCCCGGAGACCGGTAAAGTCCCACTTCACCCAGAGCCCTAATGGGGATGGGGAAGGAATCAGCATGTGGGCTCCAGCCTCCGTACCCGCAATGGGTACCTCAACCTTAACAAACACCGCCGACAGAAAGTGGGGTGAGAAGGGAGCATGCTGGGGGCCCTCGTATGGGCCCTCTTTTCTTCCATCCGACATAGTCAGCAGCTGCTGCTGACTAAACAGTGGAGCTATGCGTGGATGTCTGGCCTCCTTCGCACAAAGCATAAAACTGAGGAGCCCGTGATCCCACGGGGGGGTGTATAGCCAGAAGGGGAGGGGCCTTACACTTTTAAGTGTAGTACTTTGTGTGGCCTCCGGAGGCAGTAGCTATACACCCAATTGTCTGGGTCTCCCAATTAGGAGCGACAAAGAAAAGTGTCATCACTATTGATGGGCGGACCCACAGATACCCGGGATCAGCAGGACCAAGCAGATTTTAAAAAAACAAAAAAAACCCAAAAGGGTTCAGGCGCAGTATTGATCTTGATGTGTCTATGAGGACCCAATTCAGATGCCTAAAAATGGTGGTAGAAGGGATAGAGGTATTGGAGCAAGCGGTTTATACTTACCGGTCTCCGCGAGGCTGTACACAGCTTTCAGAGTCGCTCATTATCTTCATGCATATGAACTGCTTCCCCCACCCACCAGCAGTCCCCGAGTCTCTGATTGGTTGCAGTCAGTGCCCCAGCCTGTGTGACAGCGTCTGACTGCAACCAATCACAGGCACTGTCTGCATCTATATTTGTGTAAAAATAAATAAATTTAAAAATTGCCGTAGAGTCCCCCTCCCCCCATACCCAGCACAGTTAAAGCATACGGCTACAGGCTGCAGCCCACAACTGTCCACTTATCTTGGCGGTGTATCAAAATTAGAGGAACCACATGCATTTTTTTTTATTATTTAAGTAAATCATTTAAAAAAAAGTGGAGTGTGTGCCCCCCAATTTTGATACCCAACCATGATAAAGCTGACAGTTGGGGGCTGGTATTCTCAGGCTGGGGAGACCCATGGTTATTGCCCCTCCCAGCCTAAAAATAAACAGCTATACAAAAATGTGAGGGGTGTACTCACTTTTGTGATATACTGTATGTCACTGTTAAAGGGAATCTGTCACCAGGTTTTTTGATAGCCTATCTGAGAGCAACATAATGTACAGACATAGACCCTGATTCTAGCGATGTGTCACTTACTGAGCTGCTTGCTGCCATTTTGATAAAATCAATGTTTTTTCTGCTGCAGATCTAGCAGTTATACAGAGCTCATGAATATGCTGGACTACTTGGCAGCATGCCAAGTAGTCCTGTAATGATAAACTACTGCTGATTAAACAGTGATTTTATCAAAACTACCCTAAGCAACCTAGTAAGTGAAAAACCACTGGAATTAGGGTCTCTGTCCCTACATTATGCTGCTCTCAGATTAGGTAGTAAAATCATGGTGACAGATTCCCTTTAAAAATGCAAAATAAAAATTATTAAAAATAATTAAGTCATTGTATCCTATGAGGCACAGATAGGGTTGTGGGGCTGTTGGCAGTAGTTTCTGGGCTGCTCCTTATAATCAGCGAGAACTTGTACCCTAGTCCTGTGCTTATGTGCACTGTAGGATTTGCAGATTGATGAGTACAATACAGAGGTTGTTGCCACGAACAAATGCTTGGAAATTATTTCCCATCTACATATTTTGCTATTGGAACATTTAGGCTGAGGCCACAAGTGGATTTACGCACAACACTCAGCACACACTCGCAGCACAGCGGGAGCCGAGTGTCATGCGACTGTGGTCCAATCCTGATATCAGACCACAGCTGCGGAGGTGAGTGATGGCGCTGCGGAGGGGAGGGCCGGTGCTGCGGAGGGGAGGGATTTATCTCACCATCTCCTCCATTGCCGGCTGATGCGAGAATCGCACTGCACTCCTCTGTAATGCGAGTGCAACGCGATGTTTCTCTCGCCCCCATAGACTTGAATGAATGAGAGTGAAACAGGATCGGATTCCACCCGGTTTTCTCGGTCTGCTTAGGGCTGAGAAATTAATCGCTCATGGGAGCGGCCCCATAGAGTAATATTGGTCTGAGTGGAATGCGATTTTTTTAGCTCATTGCAATCGCTCCGTATTACTCGCCGAGTGTGCTGACCCTTACTCTGTATGATTATTGTGAAAGCTTAGGCTATGTGCCCATGGGACAATGTATCCGCGGATATATCTACAGGTTTGTCCGCAGGTTTGCCGCAGCAGCTCCCCGGAATCCGCAGCTATCCATTGCTACGGTATATGTGCGGAGTTGTGGTAAACCTGCGGGACAAGTGCGGAAATACATGTGGAATTCCTGCCCTGTCTCTCCATAGTGGAAGAGCGGGAATTCCACAAATATTTCCGAATGCATAAATGATATCCAGTTAGGTGTGGCTGCAGGAAATCCGCAGAATATCTCATAGCCGCACATAGCGCAGCATTGATACAGCACTCCCCAAATCCCATAGGATAACATGGGGAGTGTCTGTACTTGCGTAAACCTGCGGATTTATCTGGAAAACCCTATCAGACCCGATCTTAGAGAGTCACCAACAATATCAATCTCCATGTGCAGAGCATGACCCACTATACTGATCCCCCAGGGCAGACCATCACCCACTATACTGATCCCCCAGTGCAGAGCATCACCCACTATACTGATCCCCCAGTGCAGAGCATCAACCAATATACTGATCCCCCAGTGCAGAGCATCAACCACTATACTAATACCCCAGTGCAGAGCATGACCCACTATACTGATCCCCCAGTGCAGAGCATGACCCACTATACAGATCCCCCAGGGCAGACCATCACCCACTATACTGATCCCCCAGTGCAGAGCATCACCCACTATACTGATCCCCCAGTGCAGAGCATCAACCAATAAACTGATCCCCCAGTGCAGAGCATCAACCACTATACTGATACCCCAGTGCAGAGCATGACCCACTATACTGATCCCCCAGTGCAGAGCATGACCCACTATACTGATCCCCCAGTGCAGAGCATCACCCACTATACTGATCCCCCAGTAAAGAGCATCACCTACTATACTGATCCCCTAGTGCAGAGCATCACTTACTATACTGATCCCCCGTGTACAGCGTCACCCACTATACTGAGCCCCCAGTGCAGAGCAGCACCCACTATATTGATCCCCCAGTGCAGAGCATGACCCAATATACTGATCCCACAGTGCAGAGCATGACCCAATATACTGATCCCCCAGTGCAGAGCATGACCCACTATACTGATCCCCTAGTGCAGAGCATCACCCACTATACTGATCCCCCAGTGCAGAGCATGACCCAATATACTGATCCCCCAGTGCAGAGCATGACCCACTATATTGATCCCCCAGTGCAGAGCATGACCCACTATACTGATCCCCCAGTGCAGAGCATCACCCACTATACTGATCCCCTAGTGCAGAGCATCACTTACTATACTGATCCCCCGTGTACAGCGTCACCCACTATACTGATCCCCCAGTGCAGAGCATCACCCACTATACTGATCCGCTAGTGCAGAGCATCACCCACTATACTGATCCCCCAGTGCAGAGCACCAACCACTATACTGATCCCCTAGTGCAGAGCATCACCCGCTATACTGATCCCCCAGTGCAGAGCATCACCCGCTATACTGATCCCCTAGTGCAGAGCATCACCCGCTATACTGATCCCCTAGTGCAGAGCATCTCCCACTATACTGATCCCCCAGTGCAGAGCATCACCCACTATACTGATCCCCCAGTGCAGAGCATCACCCACTATACTGATCCCCCAGTGCAGAGCATCACCCACTATACTGATCCCCCAGTGCAGAGCATCACCCACTATACTGATCCCCCAGTGCAGAGCATCACCCACTATACTGATCCCCTAGTGCAGAGCATCACCCACTATACTGATCCCCCAGTGCAGAGCATCACCCACTATACTGATCCCCCAGAGCAGAGCATCACCCACTATATTGATCCACCAGTGCAGAGCATGACCCAATATACTGATCCCCAGTGCAGAGCATGACCCAATATACTGATCCCCCAGTGCAGAGCATGACCCACTTAACTGATCCCCTAGTGCAGAGCATCACCCACTATACTGATCCCCCAGTGCAGAGCATGACCCAATATACTGATCCCCCAGTGCAGAGCATGACCCACTATACTGATCCCCCAGTGCAGAGCATCACCCACTATATTGATCCCCCAGTGCAGAGCATGACCCACTATACTGATCCCCCAGTGCAGAGCATCACCCACTATACTGATCCCCCAGTGCAGAGCGTCACCTACTATACTGATCCCCCGTGTACAGCGTCACCCACTATACTGATCCCCCGTGTACAGCGTCACCCACTATACTGATCCCCCAGTGCAGAGCACCACCCACTATACTGATCCCCTAGTGCAGAGCATCACCCGCTATACTGATCCCCCAGTGCAGAGCGTCACCCACTATACTGATCCCCCAGTGCAGAGCACCACCCACTATACTGAATCCCTAGTGCAGAGCATCACCCGCTATACTGATCCCCCAGTGCAGAGCATCACCCGCTATACTGATCCCCCAGTGCAGAGCATCACCCACTATACTGATCCCCTAGTGCAGAGCATCAACCACTATACTGATCCCCTAGTGCAGAGCATCTCCCACTATACTGATCCCCCAGTGCAGAGCATCACCCACTATACTGATCCCCCAGTGCAGAGCATGACCCAATATACTGATCCCCTAGTGCAGAGCATGACCCACTATACTGATCCCCTAGTGCAGAGCATGACCCACTATACTGATCCCCAGTGCAGAGCATCACCCACTATACTGATCCCCCAGTGCAGAGCATCACCCACTATACTGATCCCCTAGTGCAGAGAATCTCCCACTATACTGATCCCCCAGTGCAGAGCATCACCCACTATACTGATCCCCCAGTGCAGAGCATCACCCACTATACTGATCCCCTAGTGCAGAGCATCACCCACTATACTGATCCCCTAGTGCAGAGCATCACCCACTATACTGATCCCCCAGAGCAGAGCATCACCCACTATATTGATCCCCCAGTGCATAGCATGACCCAATATACTGATCCCCAGTGCAGAGCATGACCCAATATACTGATCCCCCAGTGCAGAGCATGACCCACTATACTGATCCCCTAGTGCAGAGCATGACCCAATATACTGATCCCCCAGTGCAGAGCATCACCCACTATACTGATCCCCCAAGTGCAGAGCATGACCCAATATACTGATCCCCCAGTGCAGAGCATGACCCACTATACTGATCCCCCAGTGCAGAGCATCACCCACTATATTGATCCCCCAGTGCAGAGCATGACCCACTATACTGATCCCCCAGTGCAGAGCATCACCCACTATACTGATCCCCCAGTGCAGAGCATCACCTACTATACTGATCCCCCGTGTACAGCGTCACCCACTATACTGATCCCCCAGTGCAGAGCACCACCCACTATACTGATCCCCTAGTGCAGAGCATCACCCGCTATACTGATCCCCCAGTGCAGAGCGTCACCCGCTATACTGATCCCCCAGTGCAGAGCACCACCCACTATACTGATCCCCCAGAGAAGAGCATCACCCACTATACTGATCCCCCAGAGAAGAGCATCACCCACTATATTGATCCCCTAGTGCAGAGCATCACCCACTATACTGATCCCCCAGAGCAGAGCATCACCCACTATATTGATCCCCCAGTGCAGAGCATGACCCAATATACTGATCCCCCAGTGCCAAGCATGACCCACTATACTGATCCCCTAGTGCAGAGCATCACCCACTATACTGATCCCCCAGTGCAGAGCATGACCCAATATACTGATCCCCCAGTGCAGAGCATGACCCACTATACTGATCCCCCAGTGCAGAGCATCACCCACTATATTGATCCCCCAGTGCAGAGCATGACCCACTATACTGATCCCCCAGTGCAGAGCATCACCCACTATACTGATCCCCCAGTGCAGAGCATCACCTACTATACTGATCCCCCGTGTACAGCGTCACCCACTATACTGATCCCCCAGTGCAGAGCATCACCCGCAGAGCATCACCCGCTATACTGATCCCCCAGTGCAGAGCGTCACCCACTATACTGATCCCCCAGTGCAGAGCACCACCCACTATACTGATCCCCTAGTGCAGAGCATCACCCGCTATACTGATCCCCCAGTGCAGAGCATCACCCGCTATACTGATCCCCCAGTGCAGAGCATCACCCACTATACTGATCCCCCAGTGCAGAGCACCACCCACTATACTGATCCCCTAGTGCAGAGCATCACCCGCTATACTGATCCCCTAGTGCAGAGCATCACCCGCTATACTGATCCCCCAGTGCAGAGCGTCACCCACTATACTGATCCCCCAGTGCAGAGCACCACCCACTATACTGATCCCCCAGTGCAGAGCATCACCCGCTATACTGATCCCCCAGTGCAGAGCGTCACCCACTATACTGATCCCCCAGTGCAGAGCACCACCCACTATACTGATCCCCCAGTGCAGAGCATCACCCGCTATACTGATCCCCCAGTGCAGAGCATCACCCACTATACTGATCACCCAGTGCAGAGCATCACCCACTATACTGATCCCCTAGTGCAGAGCATCAACCACTATACTGATCCCCCAGTGCAGAGCATCACCCACTATACTGATCCCCCAGTGCAGAGTATCACCCACTATACTGATCCCCCAGTGCAGAGCATCACCCACTATACTGATCCCCCAGTGCAGAGCATCACCCACTATACTGATCCCCCAGTGCAGAGCATCACCCACTATACTGATCCCCCAGTGCAGAGCATGACCCCCTATACTGATCCCCTAGTGCAGAGCATCACCCACTATACTGATCCCCCAGTGCAGAGCATCACCCGCTATACTGATCCCCAAGCGCAGAGCATGACCCACTATACTAATCCCCCAGTGCAGAGCATGACCCACTATACTGATCCCCTAGTGCAGAGCATGACTCACTATACTGATCCCCCAGTGCAGAGCATGACCCACTATACTGATCCCCCAAGTGCAGAGCATGACCCACTATACTGATCCCCCAGTGCAGAGCATCACCCAATACACTGATCCCCTAGTGCAGAGCATCACCTACTATACTGATCCCCTAGTGCAGAGCATCACCCACTATACTGATCCCCCAGTGCAGAGCATCACCCACTATACTGATCCCCTAGTGCAGAGCATCACCCGCTATACTGATCCCCCAGTGCAGAGCATCACCCACTATACTGATCCCCCAGTGCAGAGCATCACCCACTATACTGATCCCCCAGTGCAGAGCATCACCCACTATACTGATCCCCCAGTGCAGAGCATCACCCACTATACTGATCCCCTAGTGCAGAGCATCACCCGCTATACTGATCCCCAGTGCAGAGCATCACCCGCTATACTGATCCCCTAGTGCAGAGCATCACCCACTATACTGATCCCCCAGTGCAGAGCATGACCCACTATACTGATCCCCTAGTGCAGAGCATCAGCCACTATACTGATCCCCCAGTGCAGAGCATCACCCGCTATACTGATCCCCCAGCGCAGAGCATGACCCACTATACTGATCCCCCAGTGCAGAGCATGACCCACTATACTGATCCCCTAGTGCAGAGCATCACCTACTATACTGATCCCCCAGTGCAGAGCATGACCCACTATACTGATCCCCCAGTGCAGAGCATGACCCACTATACTGATCCCCCAGTGCAGAGAATGACCCACTATACTGATCCCCCAGTGCAGAGCATCACCCACTATACTGATCCCCCAGTGCAGAGAATGACCCACTATACTGATCCCCCAGTGCAGAGCATCACCCACTATACTGATCCCCCAGTGCAGAGCATGACCCTCTATACTGATCCCCTAGTGCAGAGCATCACCTACTATACTGATCCCCCGTGTACAGCGTCACCCACTATACTGATCCCCCAGTGCAGAGTATCACCCACTATACTGATCCCCTAGTGCAGAGCATCACCCACTATACTGATCCCCCAGTGCAGAGCATCACCCACTATACTGATCCCCTAGTGCAGAGCATCACCTGCTATACTGATCCCCCAGTGCAGAGCATCACCTACTATACTGATCCCCTAGTGCAGAGCATCACCTACTATACTGATCCCCCGTGTACAGCGTCACCCACTATACTGATCCCCCAGTGCAGAGCATCACCCACTATACTGATCCCCCAGTGCAGAGCATGACCCACTATACTGATCCCCTAGTGCAGAGCATCACCATCTATACTGATCCCCCAGTGCAGAGCATCACCCGCTATACTGATCCCCTAGTGCAGAGCATGACCCACTATACTGATCCCCTAGTGCAGAGCATGACTCACTATACTGATCCCCCAGTGCAGAGCATCACCCACTATACTGATCCCCCAGTGCAGAGCATCACCCACTATACTGATCCCCTAGTGCAGAGCATTACCCGCTATACTGATCCCCAGTGCAGAGCATCACCCGCTATACTGATCCCCTAGTGCAGAGCATCACCCACTATACTGATCCCCCAGTGCAGAGCATGACCCACTATACTGATCCCCCAGTGCAGAGCATCACCCACTATACTGATCCCCCAGTGCAGAGCATCACCCACTATACTGATCCCCTAGTGCAGAGCATCACCCGCTATACTGATCCCCAGTGCAGAGCATCACCCGCTATACTGATCCCCTAGTGCAGAGCATGACCCACTAAACTGATCCCCCAGTGCAGAGCATGACCCACTAAACTGATCCCCCAGTGCAGAGCATGACCCACTATACTGATCCTTTAGTGCAGAGCATCACCTACTATACTGATCCCCCAGTGCAGAGCATCACCCAATATACTGATCCCCCAGGGCAGAGCATGACCCACTATACTGATCCTTTAGTGCAGAGCATCACCTACTATACTGATCCCCTAGTGCAGAGCATCACCTACTATACTGATCCCCCGTGTACAGCGTCACCCACTATACTGATCCCCCAGTGCAGAGTATCACCCACTATACTGATCCCCTAGTGCAGAGCATCACCCACTATACTGCCGCCCCACCACCGTGCGGAGCTGCCGCCCCACCACCGTGCGGAGCTGCCGCCCCACCACCGTGCGGAGCTGCCGCCCCACCACCGTGCGGAGCTGCCGCCCCACCACCGTGCGGAGCTGCCGCCCCACCACCGTGCGGAGCTGCCGCCCCACCACCGTGCGGAGCTGCCGCCCCATCTACACCCCACCTACTGTCTCCTCCCCATAATCCTATTGAATGTAAGCCCGCAAGGGCAGGGCCCTCTTCCCTCTGTACTAGTCTGTCTACTGTAACTTGTATATGTATTTTGTATGTAACCCCCTTCTCATGTACAGCACCATGGAACTAATGGTGCTTTATAAATAAATAATAATAATAATAATAATACTGATCCCCCAGTGCAGAGCATCACCCACTATACTGATCCCCTAGTGCAGAGCATCACCCGCTATACTGATCCCCCAGTGCAGAGCATCACCTATTATACTGATCCCCTAGTGCAGAGCATCACCTACTATACTGATCCCCTAGTGCAGAGCATCACCTACTATACTGATCCCCCGTGTACAGCGTCACCCACTATACTGATCCCCCAGTGCAGAGCATCACCCACTATACTGATCCCCTATACAGAGCATCACCTACTATACTGATCCCCTAGTGCAGAGCATCACCTACTATACTGATCCCCCGTGTACAGCGTCACCCACCATACTAATCCCCCAGTGCAGAGCATGACCCACTATACTGATCCCCTAGTGCAGAGCATCACCTACTATACTGATCCCCCAGTGCAGAGCATGACCGACTATACTGATCCCCCAGTGCAGAGCATGACCCACTAAACTGATCCCCCAGTGCAGAGCATGACCCACTATACTGATCCACCAGTGCAGAGCATGACCCACTATACTGATCCCCCAGTGCAGAGCATGACCCACTATACTGATCCCCCAGTGCAGAGCATCACCCGCTATACTGATCCCCCAGTGCAGAGCATCACCCGCTATACTGATCCCCCAGTGCAGAGCATGACCCACTATACTGATCCCCCAGTGCAGAGCATGACCCACTATACTGATCCCCCAGTGCAGAGCATCACCCGCTATACTGATCCCCTAGTGCAGAGCATCACCCGCTATACTGATCCCCCAGTGCAGAGCATCACCCACTATACTGATCCCCCAGTGCAGAGCATCACCCGCTATACTGATCCCCCAGTGCAGAGCATCACCCACTATACTGATCCCCCAGTGCAGAGCATCACCCACTATACTAATCCCCCAGTGCAGAGCATCACCTACTATACTGATCCCCCAGTGCAGAGCATGACCCACTATACTGATCCCCCAGTGCAGAGCATGACCCACTATACTGATCCCCCAGTGCAGAGCATGACCCACTATACTGATCCCCCAGTGCAGAGCATCACCCACTATACTGATCCCCCAGTGCAGAGCATCACTTACTATACTGATCCCCCAGTGTAGAGCATCACCTACTATACTGATCCCCCAGTGCAGAGCATGACCCACTATACTGATCCCCCAGTGCAGAGCATGACCCACTATACTGATCCCCCAGTGCAGAGCATAACCCACTATACTGATCCCCCAGTGCAGAGCATCACCCGCTATACTGATCCCCCAGTGCAGAGCATCAACCAATATACTGATCACCCAGTGCAGAGCATGACCCACTATACTGATCCCCTAGTGCAGAGCATCAACGACTATACTGATCCCCTAGTGCAGAGCATCACCCACTATACTGATCCCCCAGTGCAGAGCATGACCCACTATACTGATCCCCTAGTGCAGAGCATCACCCGCTATACTGATCCCCCAGTGCAGAGCATGACCCACTATACTGATCCCCCAGTGCAGAGCATCACCCGCTATACTGATCCTCTAGTGCAGACCATCACCTACTATACTGATCCCCCAGTGCAGAGCATGACCCACTATACTGATCCCCCAGTGCAGAGCATGACCCACTATACTGATCCCCCAGTGCAGAGCATGACCCACTATACTGATCCCCCAGTGCAGAGCATCACCCACTATACTGATCCCCCAGTGCAGAGCATGACCCACTATACTGATGCCCTAGTGAAGAGCATCACCCACTATACTGATCCCCCAGTGCAGAGCATCCCCCGCTATACTGATCCCCCAGTGCAGAGCATCAACCAATATACTGATCCCCCAGTGCAGAGCATGACCCACTATACTGATCCCCTAGTGCAGAGCATCACCTACTATACTGATCCCCTAGTGCAGAGCATCACCTACTATACTGATACCCAGTGTACAGCGTCACCCACTATACTGATCCCCCAGTGCAGAGCATCACCCGCTATACTGATCCCCTAGTGCAGAGCATCACCCACTATACTGATCCCCCAGTGCAGAGCATCACCTACTATACTGATCCCCCAGTGCAGAGAATGACCCACTATACTGATCCCCCCAGTGCAGAGCATCACCTACTATACTGATCCCCCAGTGCAGAGCATGACCCACTATACTGATCCCCCAGTGCAGAGCATGACCCACTATACTGATCCCCCAGTGCAGAGCATGACCCACTATACTGATCCCCCCAGTGCAGAGCATCACCTACTATACTGATCCCCCAGTGCAGAGCATGACCCACTATACTGATCCCCCAGTGCAGAGCATGACCCACTATACTGATCCCCCAGTGCAGAGCATCACCCGCTATACTGATCCCCTAGTGCAGAGCATCACCTACTATACTGATCCCCCAGTGCAGAGCATGACCCACTATACTGATCCCCCAGTGCAGAGCATCACCCACTATACTGATCCTCCAGTGCAGAGCATCACCCACTATACTGATCCCCCAGTGCAGAGCATGACCCACTATACTGATCCCCCAGTGCAGAGCATCACCCACTATACTGATCCCCCAGTGCAGAGCATGACCCACTATACTGATCCCCCAGTGCAGAGCATCACCTACTATACTGATCCCCCAGTGCAGAGCATGACCCACTATACTGATCCCCCAGTGCATAGCATGACCCACTATACTGATCCCCCAGTGCAGAGCATCACCCGCTATACTGATCCCCTAGTGCAGAGCATCACCCACTATACTGATCCCCCAGTGCAGAGCATCACCTACTATACTGATCCCCCAGTGCAGAGAATGACCCACTATACTGATCCCCCCAGTGCCGAGCATCACCTACTATACTGATCCCCCAGTGCAGAGCATGACCCACTATACTGATCCCCCAGTGCAGAGCATGACCCACTATACTGATCCCCCAGTGCAGAGCATCACCCACTATACTGATCCCCCAGTGCAGAGCATGACCCACTATACTGATGCCCTAGTGAAGAGCATGACCCGCTATACTGATCCCCCAGTGCAGAGCATGACCCGCTATACTGATCCCCCAGTGCAGAGCATGACCCACTATACTGATCCCCCAGTGCAGAGCATCACCCGCTATACTGATCCCCTAGTGCAGAGCATCACCCACTATACTGATCCCCCAGTGCAGAGCATCACCTACTATACTGATCCCCCAGTGCAGAGAATGACCCACTATACTGATCCCCCCAGTGCCGAGCCTCACCTACTATACTGATCCCCCAGTGCAGAGCATGACCCACTATACTGATCCCCCAGTGCAGAGCATGACCCACTATACTGATCCCCTAGTGCAGAGCATCACCCACTATACTGATCCCCCAGTGCAGAGCATGACCCACTATACTGATGCCCTAGTGCAGAGCATGACCCGCTATACTGATCCCCCAGTGCAGAGCATGACCCGCTATACTGATCCCCCAGTGCAGAGCATGACCCACTATACTGATCCCCCAGTGCAGAGCATCACCCACTATACTGATCCCCCAGTGCAGAGCATCCCCCGCTATACTGATCCCCCAGTGCAGAGCATCAACCAATATACTGATCCCCCAGTGCAGAGCATCACCCACTATACTGATCCCCTAGTGCAGAGCATCACCTACTATACTGATCCCCTAGTGCAGAGCATCACCTACTATACTGATCCCCCGTGTACAGCGTCACCCACTATACTGATCCCCCAGTGCAGAGCATCACCCGCTATACTGATCCCCTAGTGCAGAGCATCACCCACTATACTGATCCCCCAGTGCAGAGCATCACCTACTATACTGATCCCCCAGTGCAGAGCATGACCCACTATACTGATCCCCTAGTGCAGAGCATCACCTACTATACTGATCCCCCAGTGCAGAGCATGACCCACTATACTGATCCCCCAGTGCAGAGCATGACCCACTATACTGAACCCCCAGTGCAGAGCATGACCCACTATACTGATCCCCCAGTGCAGAGCATGACCCACTATACTGATCCCCTAGTGCAGAGCATGACCCACTATACTGATCCCCCAGTGCAGAGCATCACCCACTATACTGATCCCCCAGTGCAGAGCATCACCCACTATACTGATCCCCCAGTGCAGAGCATGACCCACTATGCTGATACCCCAGTGCAGAGCATGACCCACTATGCTGATCCCCCAGTGCAGAGCATGACACACTATACTGATCCCCTAGTGCAGAGCATCACCCACTGTACTGATCCCCTAGTGCAGAGCATCACCTACTATACTGATCCCCTAGTGCAGAGCATAACCTACTACACTGATGCCCCGTGTACAGCGTGACCCACTATACTGATCCCCCAGTGCAGAGCATCACCCACTATACTGATCCCCCAGTGCAGAGCATGACCCACTATACTGATCCCCCAGTGCAGAGCATGACCCACTATACTGATCCCCCAGTGCAGAGCATGACCCACTATACTGATCCCCCAGTGCAGAGCATGACCCACTATACTGATCCCCCAGTGCAGAGCATCACCCGCTATACTGATCCCCTAGTGCAGAGCATCACCTACTATACTGATCCCCCAGTGCAGAGCATGACCCACTATACTGATCCCCCAGTGCAGAGCATCACCCACTATACTGATCCCCCAGTGCAGAGCATCACCCGCTATACTGATCCCCCAGTGCAGAGCATCACCTACTATACTGATCCCCTAGTGCAGAGCATCACCTACTATACTGATCCCCCGTGTACAGCGTCACCCACTATACTGATCCCCCAGTGCAGAGCATCACCCACTATACTGATCCCTTAGTGCAGAACATCACCCACTATACTGATCCCCCAGTGCAGAGCATGACCCACTATACTGATCCCCTAGTGCAGAGCATCACCCACTATACTGCTCCCCCAGTGCAGAGCATCACCCGCTATACTGATCCCCCAGCGCAGAGCATGACCCACTATACTGATCCCCCAGTGCAGAGCATGACCCACTATACTGATCCCCCAGTGCAGAGCATGACCCACTATACTGATCCCCCAGTGCAGAGCATCATCCACTATACTGCTCCCCCAGTGCAAAGCATCACCCGCTATACTGATCCCCCAGTGCAGAGCATCACCCACTATACTGATCCCCCAGTGCAGAGCATGACCCACTATACTGATCCCCCAGTGCAGAGCATGACCCACTATACTGATCCCCCAGTGCAGAGCATCACCCACTATACTGATCCCCTAGTGCAGAGCATCACCTACTATACTGATCCCCCGTGCACAGCGTCACCCACCATACTGATCCCCCAGTGCAGAGCATGACCCACTATACTGATCCCCCAGTGCAGAGCATCACCCACTATACTGATCCCCCAGTGCAGAGCATCACCTACTATACTGATCCCCCAGTGCAGAGCATCACCTACTATACTGATCCCCCAGTGCAGAGCATCACCCGCTATAATGATCCCCTAGTGCAGAGCATCACCTACTATACTGATCCCCCAGTGCAGAGCATGACCCACTATACTGATCCCCCAGTGCAGAGCATGACCCACTATACTGATCCCCCAGTGCAGAGCATCACCCACTATACTGATCCCCCAGTGCAGAGCATCCCCCACTATACTGATCCCCCAGTGCAGAGAATCCCCCACTATACTGATCCCCCAGTGCAGAGCATCACCCACTATACTGATCCCCCAGTGCAGAGCATGACCCACTATACTGATCCCCCAGTGCAGAGCATCACCCACTATACTGATCCCCTAGTGCAGAGCATCACCTACTATACTGATCCCCTAGTGCAGAGCATCACCTACTATACTGATCCCCCGTGTACAGCGTCACCCACTATACTGATCCCCCAGTGCAGAGCATCACCCACTATACTGATCCCCCAGTGCAGAGCATCACCCACTATACTGATCCCCTAGTGCAGAGCATCACCCGCTATACTGATCCCCCAGTGCAGAGCATCACCTACTATACTGATCCCCCGTGTACAGAGTCACCCACTATACTGATCCCCCAGTGCAGAGCATCACCCACTATACTGATCCCCTAGTGCAGAGCATCACCCACTATACTGATCCCCCAGTGCAGAGCATCACCCGCTATACTGATCCCCTAATGCAGAGCATCACTCACTATACTGATCCCCCAGTGCAGAGCATGACCCACTATACTGATCCCCCAGTGCAGAGCATCACCCGCTATACTGATCCCCTAGTGCAGAGCATCACCTGCTATACTGATCCCCCAGTGCAGAGCATGACCCACTATACTGATCCCCCAGTGCAGAGCATGACCCACTATACTAATCCCCCAATGCAGAGCATCAAACGCTATACTGATCCACCAGTGCAGAGCATGACCCACTATACTGATCCCCCAGTGCAAAACATGACCCACTATACTGATCCCCCAGTGCAGAGCATGACCCACTATACTGATCCTCCAGTGCAGAGCATCACCCGCTATACTGATCCCCCAGTGCAGAGCATCACCCACTATACTGATCCCCCAGTGCAGAGCATCACCTACTATACTGATCACCCAGTGCAGAGCATGACCCACTATACTGATCCCCCAGTGCAGAGCATCACCCACTATACTGATCCCCCAGTGCAGAGCACCACCCACTATACTGATCCCCTAGTGCAGAGCATCACCCGCTATACTGATCCCCCAGTGCAGACCATCACCCACTATACTGATCCCCCAGTGCAGAGCATCACCCACTATACTGATCCCCCAGTGCAGAGCATCACCCACTATACTGATCCCCCAGTGCAGAGCATCACCTACTATACTGATCCCCCAGTGCAGAGCATCACCCACTATACTGATCCCCCAGTGCAGAGCATGACTCACTATACTGATCCCCCAGTGCAGAGCATGACCCACTATACTGATCCCCCAGTGCAGAGCATCACCTACTATACTCATCCCCCAGTGCAGAGCATGACCCACTATACTGATCCCCTAGTGCAGAGCATCACCTACTATACTGATCCCCCCAGTGCAGAGCATGACCCACTATACTGATCCCCTAGTGCAGAGCATCACCCACTATACTGATCCCCCCAGTGCAGAGCATCACCTGCTATACTGATCCCCCAGTGCAGAGCATCACCCACTATACTGATCCCCCAGTGCAGAGCATCACCCACTATACTGATCCCCTAGTGCAGAGCATGACCCACTATACTGATCCCCCAGTGCAGAGCATGACCCACTATACTGATCCCCCAGTGCAGAGCATGACCCACTATACTGATCCCCTAGTGCAGAGCATCACCCACTATACTGATCCCCCAGTGCAGAGCATCACCCGCTATACTGATCCCCCAGTGCAGAGCATCACCTACTATACTGATCCCCCCAGTGCAGAGCATGACCCACTATACTGATCCCCTAGTGCAGAGCATCACCCACTATACTGATCCCCCCAGTGCAGAGCATCACCTGCTATACTGATCCCCCAGTGCAGAGCATCACCCACTATACTGATCCCCCAGTGCAGAGCATCACCCACTATACTGATCCCCTAGTGCAGAGCATGACCCACTATACTGATCCCCCAGTGCAGAGCATGACCCACTATACTGATCCCCCAGTGCAGAGCATGACCCACTATACTGATCCCCTAGTGCAGAGCATCACCCACTATACTGATCCCCCAGTGCAGAGCATCCCCCACTATACTGATCCCCCAGTGCAGAGCATCCCCCACTATACTGATCCCCCAGTGCAGAGCATGACCCACTATA
Source organism: Anomaloglossus baeobatrachus (assembly GCF_048569485.1). Taxonomy (NCBI): domain Eukaryota; kingdom Metazoa; phylum Chordata; class Amphibia; order Anura; family Aromobatidae; genus Anomaloglossus; species Anomaloglossus baeobatrachus. The sequence goes on along the minus strand of NC_134354.1, from coordinate 536,776,060 downwards.
CTGATACCCCAGTGCAGAGCATCACCCACTATACTGATCCCCCAGTGCAGAGCATCACCCACTATACTGATCCCCCAGTGCAGAGCATCACCCACTATACTGATCCCCCAGTGCAGAGCATCACCCACTATACTGATCCCCCAGTGCACAGCATGACCCACTATACTGATCCCCCAGTGCAGAGCATGACCCACTATACTGATCCCCTAGTGCAAAGCATGACCCACTATACTGATCCCCCAGTGCAACGCATCACCCACTATACTGATCCCCCAGTGCAGAGCATCACCCGCTATACTGATCCCCCAGTGCAGAGCATGACCCACTATACTGATCCCCTAGTGCAGAGCACGACCCACTATACTGATACCCCAGTGCAGAGCATCACCTACTATACTGATCCTCCAGTGCAGAGCATCACCCGCTATACTGATCCCCCAGTGCAGAGCATCACCCACTATACTGATCCCCCAGTGCAGAGCATCACCTACTATACTGATCCCCCAGTGCAGAGCATCACCCACTATACTGATCCGCCAGTGCAGAGCATAACCCACTATACTAATCCCCCAATGCAGAGCATGACCCACTATACTGATCCCCAGTGCAGAGCATGACTCACTATACTGATCCCCCAGTGCAGAGCATGACCCACTATACTGATCCCCCAGTGCAGAGCATCCCCCACTATACTGATCCCCCAGTGCAGAGCATCCCCCACTATACTGATCCCCCAGTGCAGAGCATCCCCCACTATACTGATCCCCCAGTGCAGAGCATCACCTACTATACTCATCCCCCAGTGCAGAGCATGACCCACTATACTGATCCCCTAGTGCAGAGCATTACCCACTATACTGATCCCCCAGTGCAGAGCATGACCAACTATACTGATCCTCCAGTGCAGAGCATGACCCACGATACTGATCCCCTAGTGCAGAGCATCACCTACTATACTGATCCCCCGTGTACAGCGTCACCCACTATACTGATCCCCCAGTGCAGAGCATCACCCACTATACTGATCCCCCAGTGCAGAGCATCACCCACTATGCTGATCCCCCAGTGCAGAGCATGACTCACTATACTCATCCCCCAGTGCAGAGCATGACCCACTATACTGATCCCCCAGTGCAGAGCATCACCCACTATACTGATCCCCCAGTGCAGAGCATGACCAACTATACTGATCCCCCAGTGCAGAGCATGACCCACTATACTGATCCCCTAGTGCAGAGCATGACCCACTATACTGATCCCCTAGTGCAGAGCATCACCTACTATACTGATCCCCCGTGTCCAGCGTCACCCACTATACTGATCCCCCAGTGCAGAGCATCACCCACTATACTGATCCCCCAGTGCAGAGCATCACCCACTATGCTGATCCCCCAGTGCAGAGCATCACCCACTATGCTGATCCCCCAGTGCAGAGCATCACCCACTATGCTGATCCCCCATTGCAGAGCATGACCCACTATACTGATCCCCCAGTGCAGAGCATGACCCACTAAACTGATCCCCCAGTGCAGAGCATCACCTACTATACTCATCCCCCAGTGCAGAGCATGACCCACTATACTGATCCCCCAGTGCAGAGCATGACCCACTATACTGATCCCCTAGTGCAGAGCATTACCCACTATACTGATCCCCCAGTGCAGAGCATGACCAACTATACTGATCCCCCAGTGCAGAGCATGACCCACTATACTGATCCCCTAGTGCAGAGCATCACCCACTATACTGATCCCCCAGTGCAGAGCATCACCCACTATACTGATCCCCCAGTGCAGAGCATCACCCACTATACTGATCCCCCAGTGCAGAGCATCACCCACTATGCTGATCCCCCAGTGCAGAGCATCACCCACTATACTGATCCCCCGTGTACAGCGTCACCCACTATACTGATCCCCCAGTGCAGAGCATGACCCACTATACTGATCCCCCAGTGCAGAGCATCACCCACTATACTGATCCCCCAGTGCAGAGCATGACCCACTATACTGATCCCCCAGTGCAGAGCATGACCCACTATACTGATCCCCCAGTGCAGAGCATCACCCACTATACTGATCCCCCAGTGCAGAGCATCACCCACTATACTGATCCCCTAGTGCAGAGCATCACCCGCTATACTGATCCCCCAGTGCAGAGCATCACCCACTATACTGATCCCCCAGTGCAGAGCATCACCCACTATACTGATCCCCCAGTGCAGAGCATCACCTACTATACTGATCCCCCCGTGTACAGCGTCACCCACTATACTGATCCCCCAGTGCAGAGCATCACCCACTATACTGATCCCCCAGTGCAGAGCATCACCTACTATACTGATCCCCCCGTGTACAGCGTCACCCACTATACTGATCCCCCAGTGCAGAGCATCACCCACTACACTGATCCCCCAGTGCAGAGCATCACCTACTATACTGATCCCCCAGTGCAGAACATCACCCACTATACTGATCCCCCAGTGCAGAGCATCACCCGCTATACTGATCCCCTAGTGCAGAGCATCACCTGCTATACTGATCCCCTAGTGCAGAGCATCACCTGCTATACTGATCCCCCAGTGCAGAGCATGACCCACTATACTAATCCCCCAATGCAGAGTATGACCCACTATACTGATCCCCCAGTGCAGAGCATGACTCACTATACTGATCCCCCAGTGCAGAGCATGACCCACTATACTGATCCCCCAGTGCAGAGCATGACCCACTATACTGATCCCCCAGTGCAGAGCATCACCCACTATACTGATCCCCCAGTGCAGAGCATGACCCACTATAGTGATCCCCCAGTGCAGAGCATGACCCACTATACTGATCCCCCAGTTCAGAGCATGACCCACTATACTGATCCCCCAGTGCAGAGCATGACCCACTATACTGATCCCCCAGTGCAGAGCACCACCCACTATACTGATCCCCTAGTGCAGAGCATCACCCGCTATACTGATCCCCCAGTGCAGAGCATGACCCACTATACTGATCCCCCAGTGCAGAGCATGACCCACTATACTGATCCCCCAGTGCAGAGCATCACCCACTATGCTGATCCCCCAGTGCAGAGCATCACCCACTATACTGATCCCCCAGTGCAGAGCATCACCCACTATACTGATCCCCCAGTGCAGAGCATCACCCACTATGCTGATCCCCCAGCGCAGAGCATGACTCACTATACTCATCCCCCAGTGCAGAGCATGACCCACTATACTGATCCCCCAGTGCAGAGCATGACCCACTATACTGATCCCCCAGTGCAGAGCATGACCCACTATACTGATCCCCCAGTGCAGAGCATGACACACTATACTGATCCCCTAGTGCAGAGCATGACCCACTATACTGATCCCCCGTGTACAGCGTCACCCACTATACTGATCCCCCAGTGCAGAGCATGACCCACTATACTGATCCCCTAGTGCAGAGCATCACCCACTATACTGATCCCCTAGTGCAGAGCATCACCCACTATACTGATCCCCTAGTGCAGAGCATGACCCACTATACTGATCCCCTAGTGCAGAGCATCACCCACTATACTGATCCCCCACTGCAGAGCATCACCCACTATACTGATCCCCTAGTGCAGAGCATCACCCACTATACTGATCCCCTAGTGCAGAGCATGACCCACTATACTGATCCCCTAGTGCAGAGCATCACCCACTATACTGATCCCCTAGTGCAGAGCATCACCCGCTATACTGATCCCCCAGTGCAGAGCATGACCCACTATACTGATCCCCCAGTGCAGAGCATGACCCACTATACTGATCCCCCAGTGCAGAGCATCACCCACTATGCTGATCCCCCAGTGCAGAGCATCACCCACTATACTGATCCCCCAGTGCAGAGCATCACCCACTATACTGATCCCCCAGTGCAGAGCATCACCCACTATGCTGATCCCCCAGCGCAGAGCATGACTCACTATACTCATCCCCCAGTGCAGAGCATGACCCACTATACTGATCCCCCAGTGCAGAGCATGACCCACTATACTGATCCCCCAGTGCAGAGCATGACCCACTATACTGATCCCCCAGTGCAGAGCATGACACACTATACTGATCCCCTAGTGTAGAGCATGACCCACTATACTGATCCCCCGTGTACAGCGTCACCCACTATACTGATCCCCCAGTGCAGAGCATGACCCACTATACTGATCCCCTAGTGCAGAGCATCACCCACTATACTGATCCCCTAGTGCAGAGCATCACCCACTATACTGATCCCCCAGTGCAGAGCATGACCCACTATACTGATCCCCTAGTGCAGAGCATCACCCACTATACTGATCCCCCAGTGCAGAGCATCACCCACTATACTGATCCCCAGGTGCAGAGCATCACCCACTATGCTGATCCCCCAGTGCAGAGCATCACCCACTATACTGATCCCCCGTGTACAGCGTCACCCACTATGCTGATCCCCCAGTGCAGAGCATGACCCACTATACTGATCCCCCAGTGCAGAACATCACCCACTATACTGATCCCCCAGTGCAGAGCATCACCCGCTATACTGATCCCCTAGTGCAGAGCATCACCTGCTATACTGATCCCCTAGTGCAGAGCATCACCTGCTATACTGATCCCCCAGTGCAGAGCATGACCCACTATACTAATCCCCCAATGCAGAGTATGACCCACTATACTGATCCCCCAGTGCAGAGCATGACTCACTATACTGATCCCCCAGTGCAGAGCATGACCCACTATACTGATCCCCCAGTGCAGAGCATGACCCACTATACTGATCCCCCAGTGCAGAGCATCACCCACTATACTGATCCCCCAGTGCAGAGCATGACCCACTATAGTGATCCCCCAGTGCAGAGCATGACCCACTATACTGATCCCCCAGTTCAGAGCATGACCCACTATACTGATCCCCCAGTGCAGAGCATGACCCACTATACTGATCCCCCAGTGCAGAGCACCACCCACTATACTGATCCCCTAGTGCAGAGCATCACCCGCTATACTGATCCCCCAGTGCAGAGCATGACCCACTATACTGATCCCCCAGTGCAGAGCATGACCCACTATACTGATCCCCCAGTGCAGAGCATCACCCACTATGCTGATCCCCCAGTGCAGAGCATCACCCACTATACTGATCCCCCAGTGCAGAGCATCACCCACTATACTGATCCCCCAGTGCAGAGCATCACCCACTATGCTGATCCCCCAGCGCAGAGCATGACTCACTATACTCATCCCCCAGTGCAGAGCATGACCCACTATACTGATCCCCCAGTGCAGAGCATGACCCACTATACTGATCCCCCAGTGCAGAGCATGACCCACTATACTGATCCCCCAGTGCAGAGCATGACACACTATACTGATCCCCTAGTGCAGAGCATGACCCACTATACTGATCCCCCGTGTACAGCGTCACCCACTATACTGATCCCCCAGTGCAGAGCATGACCCACTATACTGATCCCCTAGTGCAGAGCATCACCCACTATACTAATCCCCTAGTGCAGAGCATCACCCACTATACTGATCCCCTAGTGCAGAGCATGACCCACTATACTGATCCCCTAGTGCAGAGCATCACCCACTATACTGATCCCCCACTGCAGAGCATCACCCACTATACTGATCCCCTAGTGCAGAGCATCACCCACTATACTGATCCCCTAGTGCAGAGCATGACCCACTATACTGATCCCCTAGTGCAGAGCATCACCCACTATACTGATCCCCTAGTGCAGAGCATCACCCGCTATACTGATCCCCCAGTGCAGAGCATGACCCACTATACTGATCCCCCAGTGCAGAGCATGACCCACTATACTGATCCCCCAGTGCAGAGCATCACCCACTATGCTGATCCCCCAGTGCAGAGCATCACCCACTATACTGATCCCCCAGTGCAGAGCATCACCCACTATACTGATCCCCCAGTGCAGAGCATCACCCACTATGCTGATCCCCCAGCGCAGAGCATGACTCACTATACTCATCCCCCAGTGCAGAGCATGACCCACTATACTGATCCCCCAGTGCAGAGCATGACCCACTATACTGATCCCCCAGTGCAGAGCATGACCCACTATACTGATCCCCCAGTGCAGAGCATGACACACTATACTGATCCCCTAGTGTAGAGCATGACCCACTATACTGATCCCCCGTGTACAGCGTCACCCACTATACTGATCCCCCAGTGCAGAGCATGACCCACTATACTGATCCCCTAGTGCAGAGCATCACCCACTATACTGATCCCCTAGTGCAGAGCATCACCCACTATACTGATCCCCCAGTGCAGAGCATGACCCACTATACTGATCCCCTAGTGCAGAGCATCACCCACTATACTGATCCCCCAGTGCAGAGCATCACCCACTATACTGATCCCCAGGTGCAGAGCATCACCCACTATGCTGATCCCCCAGTGCAGAGCATCACCCATTATACTGATCCCCCGTGTACAGCGTCACCCACTATGCTGATCCCCCAGTGCAGAGCATGACCCACTATACTGATCCCCCAGTGCAGAGCATCACCCACTATACTGATCCCCCAGTGCAGAGCATGGCCCACTATACTGATCCCCTAGTGCAGAGCATCACCTACTATACTGATCCCCTAGTGCAGAGCATCACCTTCTATACTGATCCCCCATGTACAGCGTCACCCACTATACTGATCCCCCAGTGCAGAGCATCACCCACTATACTGATCCCCCAGTGCAGAGCATCACCCGCTATACTGATCCCCCAGTGCAGAGCATCACCTACTATACTGATCCCCCCGTGTACAGCGTCACCCACTATACTGATCCCCCAGTGCAGAGCATCACCCACTATACTGATCCCCTAATGCAGAGCATCACTCACTATACTGATCCTCCAGTGCAGCGCATCACCCACTATACTGATACCCCAGTGCAGAGCATCACCCACTATACTGATCCCCTAATGCAGAGCATCACTCACTATACTGATCCTCCAGTGCAGCGCATCACCCACTATACTGATCCTCCAGTGCAGAGCATCACCTACTATAATGATCCCCCAGTGCAGAGCATGACCCACTATACTGATCCCCCAGTGCAGAGCATGACTCACTATACTGATCCCCCAGTGCAGAGCATGACCCACTATACTGATCCCCCAGTGCAGAGCATGACCCACTATACTGATCCCCCAGTGCAGAGCACCACCCACTACACTGATCACCTAGTGCAGAGCATCATCCGCTATACTGATCCCCCAGTGCAGAGCATCACCCGCTATACTGATCCCCCAGTACAGAGCATCACCCGCTATACTGATCCCCCAGTGCAGAGCATCACCCACTATACTGATCCCCGAGTGCAGAGCATCACCTACTATAATGATCCCCCAGTGCAGAGCATCACCCACTATACTGATCCCCGAGTGCAGAGCATCACCTACTATACTGATCCCCCAGTGCAGAGCATCACCTAATATAATGATCCCCCAGTGCAGAGCATCACCCGCTATACTGATCCCCCAGTGCAGAGCATGACCCACTATACTGATCCCCTAGTGCAGAGCATCACCCGCTATACTGATCCCCCAGTGCAGAGCATGACCCACTATACTGATCCCCCAGTGCAACGCATCACCCACTATACTGATCCCCCAGTGCAGAGCATCACCCACTATACTGATCCCCCAGTGCAGAGCATGACCCACTATACTGATCCCCTAGTGCAGAGCATGACCCGCTATACTGATCCCCCAGTGCAGAGCATGACCCACTATACTGATTCCCCAGTGCAACGCATCACCCACTATACTGATCCCCCAGTGCAGAGCATCACCCACTATACTGATCCCCCAGTGCAGAGCATGACCCACTATACTGATCCCCTAGTGCAGAGCATGACCCACTATACTGATCCCCCAGTGCAGCGTATCACCTACTATACTGATACCCCAGTGCAGAGCATCACCTACTATACTGATCCTCCAGTGCAGAGCATCACCTACTATAATGATCCCCCAGTGCAGAGCATGACCCACTATACTGATCCCCCAGTGCAGAGCATGACCCACTATACTGATCCCCCAGTGCAGAGCATGACCCACTATACTGATCCCCCAGTGCAGAGCATGACCCACTATACTGATCCCCCAGTGCAGAGCATGACCCACTATACTGATCCCCCAGTGCCAGTGCAGAGCATCACCCACTATACTGATCCCCCAGTGCAGAGCACCACCCACTATACTGATCCCCCAGTGCAGAGCATCACCCGCTATACTGATCCCCCAGTGCAGAGCATCACCCACTATACTGATCCCCGAGTGCAGAGCATCACCTACTATACTGATCCCCCAGTGCAGAGCATCACCCACTATACTGATCCGCTAGTGCAGAGCATCACCCGCTATACTGATCCCCCAGTGCAGAGCATGACCCACTATACTGATCCCCTAGTGCAGAGCATCACCCGCTATACTGATCCCCCAGTGCAGAGCATGACCCACTATACTGATCCCCTAGTGCAGAGCATCACCTGCTATACTGATCCCTTAGTGCAGAGCATCACCCGCTATACTGATCCCCCGTGCAGAGCATGACTCACTATACTGATCCCCCAGTGCAGAGCATGACCAACTATACTGATCCCCCAATGCAGAGCATGACCCACTATACTGATCCCCCAGTGCAGAGCATGACCCACTATAGTGATCCCCTAGTGCATGCAGAGCATCACCTACTATACTGATCCCCTAGTGCAGAGCATCACCTACTATACTGAACCCCCGTGTACAGCGTCACCCACTATACTGATCCCCCAGTGCAGAGCATCACCCACTATACTGATCCCCTAGTGCAGAGCATCACCCACTATACTGATCCCCCAGTGCAGAGCATGACCCACTATACTGATCCCCTAGTGCAGAGCATCACCCACTATACTGCTCCCCCAGTGCAGAGCATCACCCGCTATACTGATCCCCCAGCGCAGAGCATGACCCACTATACTGATCCCCCAGTGCAGAGCATCACCTACTATACTGATCCCCCAGTGCAGAGCATCACCCACTATACTGATCCCCCAGTGCAGAGCATGACCCACTATACTGATCCCCCAGTGCAGAGCATGACCCACTATACTGATCCCCCAGTGCAGAGCATGACCCACTATACTGATCCCCCAGTGCAGAGCATGACCCACTATACTGATCCCCTAGTGCAGTGCATGACTCACTATACTGATCCCCCAGTGCAGAGCATCACCCACTATACTGATCCCCTAGTGCAGAGCATCATCCACTATACTGCTCCCCCAGTGCAAAGCATCACCCGCTATACTGATCCCCCAGTGCAGAGCATCACCCACTATACTGATCCCCCAGTGCAGAGCATGACCCACTATAGTGATCCCCTAGTGCAGAGCATCACCTGCTATACTGATCCCTTAGTGCAGAGCATCACCCGCTATACTGATCCCCCGTGCAGAGCATGACTCACTATACTGATCCCCCAGTGCAGAGCATGACCAACTATACTGATCCCCCAATGCAGAGCATGACCCACTATACTGATCCCCCAGTGCAGAGCATGACCCACTATAGTGATCCCCTAGTGCATGCAGAGCATCACCTACTATACTGATCCCCTAGTGCAGAGCATCACCTACTATACTGAACCCCCGTGTACAGCGTCACCCACTATACTGATCCCCCAGTGCAGAGCATCACCCACTATACTGATCCCCTAGTGCAGAGCATCACCCACTATACTGATCCCCCAGTGCAGAGCATGACCCACTATACTGATTCCCTAGTGCAGAGCATCACCCACTATACTGCTCCCCCAGTGCAGAGCATCACCCGCTATACTGATCCCCCAGCGCAGAGCATGACCCACTATACTGATCCCCCAGTGCAGAGCATGACCCACTATACTGATCCCCCAGTGCAGAGCATGACCCACTATACTGATCCCCCAGTGCAGAGCATGACCCACTATACTGATCCCCCAGTGCAGAGCATCACCCGCTATACTGATCCCCTAGTGCAGAGCATGACTCACTATACTGATCCCCCAGTGCAGAGCATCACCCACTATACTGATCCCCTAGTGCAGAGCATCATCCACTATACTGCTCCCCCAGTGCAAAGCATCACCCGCTATACTGATCCCCCAGTGCAGAGCATCACCCACTATACTGATCCCCCAGTGCAGAGCATCACCTACTATACTGATCCCCAAGTGCAGAGCATGACCTACTATACTGATCCCCCAGTGCAGAGCATCACCCACTATACTGATCCCCCAGTGCAGAGCACCACCCACTATACTGCTCCCCCAGTGCAGAGCATCAGCCGCTATACTGATCCCCCAGTGCAGAGCATGACCCACTATACTGATCCCCCAGTGCAGAGCATGACCCACTATACTGATCCCCCAGTGCAGAGCATCACGCACTATACTGATCCCCCAGTGCAGAGCATGACCCACTATACTGATCCCCCAGTGCAGAGCATGACCCACTATACTGATCCCCCAGTGCAGAGCATGACCCACTATACTGATCCCCCAGTGCAGAGCATCACCCGCTATACTGATCCCCTAGTGCAGAGCATCACCCACTATACTGATCCCACAGTGCAGAGCATCACCTACTATACTGATCCCCTAGTGCAGAGCATTACCCACTATACTGATCCCCCAGTGCAGAGCATGACCCACTATACTGATCCCCAGTGCAGAGCATGACCCACTATACTGATCCCCCAGTGCAGAGCATCACCCACTATACTGATCCCCCAGTGCAGAGCATCACCCGCTATACTGATCCCCCAGTGCAGAGCATGACCCACTATACTGATCCCCCAGTGCAGAGCATCACCCACTATACTGATCCCCCAGTGCAGAGCATCACCCGCTATACTGATCCCCCAGTGCAGAGCATCACCCGCTATACTGATCCCCAAGTGCAGAGCATCACCCACTATACTGATCCCCCAGTGCAGAGCATCACCTACTATACTGATCCCCCAGTGCAGAGCATCACCTACTATACTGATCCCCCAGTGCAGAGCATCACCCACTATACTGATCCCCTAGTGCAGAGCATCACCCGCTATACTGATCCCCCAGTGCAGAGCATGACCCACTATACTGATCCCCCGTGCAGAGCATGACTCACTATACTGATCCCCCAGTGCTGAGCATGACCAACTATACTGATCCCCCAGTGCAGAGCATGACTCACTATACTGATCCCCCAGTGCAGAGCATCACCTACTATACTGATCCCCTAGTGCAGAGCATCACCTACTATACTGATCCCCCGTGTACAGCGTCACCCACTATACTGATCCCCCAGGGCAGAGCATCACCCACTATACTGATCCCCCAGTGCAGAGCATCACCCACTATACTGATCCCCCAGTGCAGAGCATCACCCACTATACTGATCCCCCAGTGCAGAGCATCACCCACTATACTGATCCCCCGTGTACAGCGTCACCCACTATACTGATCCCCGAGTGCAGAGCATCACCCACTATACTGATCCCCCAGTGCAGAGCATCACCCACTATACTGATCCCCCAGTGCAGAGCATCACCCACTATACTGATCCCCCAGTGCAGAGCATCACCCACTATACTGATCCCCCAGTGCAGAGCATCACCCACTATACTGATCCCCCAGTGCAGAGCATCACCCACTATACTGATCCCCCAGTGCAGAGCATCACCCACTATACTGATCCCACAGTGCAGAGCATCACCTACTATACTGATCCCCTAGTGCAGAGCATTACCCACTATACTGATCCCCCAGTGCAGAGCATGACCCACTATACTGATCCCCAGTGCAGAGCATGACCCACTATACTGATCCCCCAGTGCAGAGCATCACCCACTATACTGATCCCCCAGTGCAGAGCATCACCCGCTATACTGATCCCCCAGTGCAGAGCATGACCCACTATACTGATCCCCCAGTGCAGAGCATCACCCACTATACTGATCCCCCAGTGCAGAGCATCACCCGCTATACTGATCCCCCAGTGCAGAGCATCACCCGCTATACTGATCCCCCAGTGCAGAGCATCACCCGCTATACTGATCCCCCAGTGCAGAGCATCACCCACTATACTGATCCCCCAGTGCAGAGCATCACCCGCTATACTGATCCCCCAGTGCAGAGCATCACCCACTATACTGATCCCCCAGTGCAGAGCATCACCTACTATACTGATCCCCCAGTGCAGAGCATCACCCGCTATACTGATCCCCCAGTGCAGAGCATCACCCACTATACTGATCCCCCAGTGCAGAGCATCACCTACTATACTGATCCCCTAGTGCAGAGCATCACCCGCTATACTGATCCCCAAGTGCAGAGCATGACCCACTATACTGATCCCCCGTGCAGAGCATGACTCACTATACTGATCCCCCAGTGCTGAGCATGACCAACTATACTGATCCCCCAGTGCAGAGCATGACTCACTATACTGATCCCCCAGTGCAGAGCATCACCTACTATACTGATCCCCTAGTGCAGAGCATCACCTACTATACTGATCCCCCGTGTACAGCGTCACCCACTATACTGATCCCCCAGGGCAGAGCATCACCCACTATACTGATCCCCCAGTGCAGAGCATCACCCACTATACTGATCCCCCAGTGCAGAGCATCACCCACTATACTGATCCCCCAGTGCAGAGCATCACCCACTATACTGATCCCCCAGTGCAGAGCATCACCCACTATACTGATCCCCCAGTGCAGAGCATGACCCACTATACTGATCCCCCAGTGCAGAGCATCACCTACTATACTGATCCCCCAGTGCAGAGCATGACCCACTATACTGATCCCCCAGTGCAGAGCATCACCTACTATACTGATCCCCCAGTGCAGAGCATCACCTACTATACTGATCCCCCAGTGCAGAGCATGACCCACTATACTGATCCCCCAGTGCAGAGCATGACCCACTATACTGATCCCCTAGTGCAGAGCATTACCCACTATACTGATCCCCCAGTGCAGAGCATGACCCACTATACTGATCCCCCAGTGCAGAGCATCACCCACTATACTGATCCCCCAGTGCAGAACATCACCCACTATACTGATCCCCCAGTGCAGAGCATCTCCCACTATACTGATCCCCCAGTGCAGAGCATCACCCACTATACTGATCCCCCAGTGCAGAGCATGACCCACTATACTGATCCCCCAGTGCAGAGCATCACCTACTATACTGATCCCCCAGTGCAGAGCATGACCCACTATACTGATCCCCCAGTGCAGAGCATCACCTACTATACTGATCCCCCAGTGCAGCGCATCACCTACTATACTGATCCCCCAGTGCAGAGCATGACCCACTATACTGATCCCCCAGTGCAGAGCATGACCCACTATACTGATCCCCTAGTGCAGAGCATTACCCACTATACTGATCCCCCAGTGCAGAGCATGACCCACTATACTGATCCCCCAGTGCAGAGCATCACCCACTATACTGATCCCCCAGTGCAGAACATCACCCACTATACTGATCCCCCAGTGCAGAGCATCCCCCACTATACTGATCCCCTAGTGCAGAGCATGACCCACTATACTGCTCCCCTAGTGCAGAGCATCACCCACTATACTGCTCCCCCAGTGCAGAGCATGACCCACTATACTGATCCCCCAGTGCAGAGCATGACCCACTATACTGATCCCCCAGTGCAGAGCATCCCCCACTATACTGATCCCCCAGTGTAGAGAATCCCCCACTATACTGATCCCCCAGTGCAGAGCATCACCCACTATACTGATCCCCCAGTGCAGAGCATCACCCACTATACTGATCCCCCAGTGCAGAGCATCACCCACTATACTGATCCCCCAGTGCAGAGCATCACCCACTATACTGATCCCCCAGTGCAGAGCATGACCCACTATACTGATCCCCCAGTGCAGAGCATCACCCACTATACTGATCCCCTAGTGCAGAGCATCACCTACTATACTGATCCCCTAGTGCAGAGCATCACCTACTATACTGATCCCCCGTGTACAGCGTCACCCACTATACTGATCCCCCAGTGCAGAGCATCACCCGCTATACTGATCCCCTAGTGCAGCGCATCACCCACTATACTGATCCCCTAATGCAGAGCATCACTCACTATACTGATCCCCCAGTGCAGAGCATGACCCACTATACTGATCCCCCAGTGCAGAGCATCACCCGCTATACTGATCCCCTAGTGCAGAGCATCACCTGCTATACTGATCCCCCAGTGCAGAGCATGACCCACTATACTGATCCCCCAGTGCAGAGCATCACCAACTATACTGATCCCCCAGTGCAACGCATCACCCACTATACTGATCCCCCAGTGCAGAGCATCACCCACTATACTGATCCCCCAGTGCAGAGCATGACCTACTATACTGATCCCCCAGTGCAGAGCATCACCCACTATACTGATCCCCCATTGCAGAGCATGACCCACTATACTGATCCCCTAGTGCAGAGCATGACCCACTATACTGATCCCCCAGTGCAGAGCATCACCCACTATACTGATCCCCCAGTGCAGAGCTTGACCCACTATACTGATCCCCCAGTGCAGCGCATCACCCACTATACTGATACCCCAGTGCAGAGCATCACCTACTATACTGATCCTCCAGTGCAGAGCATCACCTACTATAATGATCCCCCAGTGCAGAGCATGACCCACTATACTGATCCCCCAGTGCAGAGCATGACTCACTATACAGATCCCCCAGTGCAGAGCATCACCCACTATACTGATCCCCCAGTGCAGAGCATCCCCCACTATACTGATCCCCCAGTGCAGAGAATCCCCCACTATACTGATCCCCCAGTGCAGAGCATCACCCACTATAATGATCCCCCAGTGCAGAGCATCACCCACTATACTGATCCCCCAGTGCAGAGCATGACCCACTATACTGATCCCCCAGTGCAGAGCATGACCCACCATACTGATCCCCCAGTGCAGAGCATGACCCACTATACTGATCCCCCAGTGCAGAGCATCCCCCACTATACTGATCCCCCAGTGCAGAGCATGACCCACTATACTGATCCCCCAGTGCAGAGAATCCCCCACTATACTGATCCCTCAGTGCAGAGCATCACCCACTATACTGATCCCCCAGTGCAGAGCATCACCCACTATACTGATCCCCTAGTGCAGAGCATCACCCGCTATACTGATCCCCCAGTGCAGAGCATCACCCGCTATACTGATCCCCCAGTGCAGAGCATCACCCGCTATACTGATCCCCCAGTGCAGAGCATCACCCGCTATACTGATCCCCCAGTGCAGAGCATCACCCACTATACTGATCCCCCAGTGCAACGCATCACCCGCTATACTGATCCCCCAGTGCAGAGCATCACCTACTATACTGATCCCCCAGTGCAGAGCATCACCCACTATACTGATCCCCCAGTGCAGAGCATGACCCACTATACTGATACCCCAGTGCAGAGCATCACCTACTATACTGATCCTCCAGTGCAGAGCATCACCTACTATAATGATCCCCCAGTGCAGAGCATGACCCACTATACTGATCCCCCAGTGCAGAGCATGACCCACTATACTGATCCCCCAGTGCAGAGCATGACCCACTATACTGATCCCCCAGTGCAGAGCATGACCCACTATACTGATCCCCCAGTGCAGAGCACCAACCACTATACTGATCCCCTAGTGCAGAGTATCACCCGCTATACTGATCCCCCAGTGCAGACCATCACCCACTATACTGATCCCCCAGTGCAGAGCATCACCCACTATACTGATCCCCCAGTGCAGAGCATCACCCACTATACTGATCCCCTAGTGCAGAGCATCACCCACTATACTGATCCCCCCAGTGCAGAGCATCACCCACTATACTGATCCCCCAGTGCAGAGCATGACCCACTATACTGATCCCCCAGTGCAGAGCATCACCCGCTATACTGATCCCCCAGTGCAGAGCATCACCCGCTATACTGATCCCCCAGTGCAGAGCATCACCTACTATATTGATCCCCCAGTGCAGAGCATGACCCACTATACTGATCCCCCAGTGCAGAGCATCACCCGCTATACTGATCCCCCAGTGCAGAGCATGACCCACTATACTGATCCCCCAGTGCAGAGCATCACCCACTATACTGATCCCCCAGTGCAGAGCATCACCCACTATACTGATCCCCCGTGTACAGCGTCACCCACTATACTGATCCCCCAGTGCAGAGCATCACCCGCTATACTGATCCCCCAGTGCAGAGCATCACCCGCTATACTGATCCCCCAGTGCAGAGCATCACCCACTATACTGATCCCCCAGTGCAGAGCATCACCCACTATACTGATCCCCCAGTGCAGAGCATCACCTACTATACTGATCCCCCAGTGCAGAGCATCACCCACTATACTGATCCCCTAGTGCAGAGCATCACCCGCTATACTGATCCCCCAGTGCAGAGCATCACCCACTATACTGATCCCCCAGTGCAGAGCATCACCCACTATACTGATCCCCCGTGCAGAGCATGACTCACTATACTGATCCCCCAGTGCAGAGCATGACCAACTATACTGATCCCCCAGTGCAGAGCATGACCCACTATAGTGATCCCCCAGTGCAGAGCATGACCCACTATAGTGATCCCCTAGTGCAGAGCATTACCTACTATACTGATCCCCTAGTGCAGAGCATCACCTACTATACTGATCCCCCGTGTACAGCGTCACCCACTATACTGATCCCCCAGTGCAGAGCATCACCCACTATACTGATCCCCTAGTGCAGAGCATCACCCGCTATACTGATCCCCCAGTGCAGAGCATCATCCGCTATACTGATCCCCCAGTGCAGAGCATCACCCGCTATACTGATCCCCCAGTGCAGAGCATGACCCACTATACTGATCCCCTAGTGCAGAGCATCACCCACTATACTGATCCCCCAGTGCAGAGCATGACCCACTATACTGATCCCCCAGTGCAGAGCATCACCCACTATACTGATCCCCCAGTGCAGAGCATGACCCACTATACTAATCCCCCAATGCAGAGCATCAAACGCTATACTGATCCCCCAGTGCAGAGCATGACCCACTATACTGATCCCCCAGTGCAGAGCATGACCCACTATACTGATCTCCCAGTGTAGAGCATCACCCGCTATACTGATCCCCCAGTGCAGAGCATCACCCGCTATACTGATCCCCCAGTGCAGAGCATCACCCGCTATACTGATCCCCCAGTGCAGAGCATCACCAACTATACTGATCCCCCAGTGCAACGCATCACCCACTATACTGATCCCCCAGTGCAGAGCATCACCCACTATACTGATCCCCCAGTGCAGAGCATGACCTACTATACTGATCCCCCAGTGCAGAGCATCACCCACTATACTGATCCCCCATTGCAGAGCATGACCCACTATACTGATCCCCTAGTGCAGAGCATGACCCACTATACTGATCCCCCAGTGCAGAGCATCACCCACTATACTGATCCCCCAGTGCAGAGCTTGACCCACTATACTGATCCCCCAGTGCAGCGCATCACCCACTATACTGATACCCCAGTGCAGAGCATCACCTACTATACTGATCCTCCAGTGCAGAGCATCACCTACTATAATGATCCCCCAGTGCAGAGCATGACCCACTATACTGATCCCCCAGTGCAGAGCATGACTCACTATACAGATCCCCCAGTGCAGAGCATCACCCACTATACTGATCCCCCAGTGCAGAGCATCACCTACTATAATGATCCCCCAGTGCAGAGCATGACCCACTATACTGATCCCCCAGTGCAGAGCATGACCCACTATACTGATCCCCCAGTGCAGAGCATGACCCACTATACTGATCCCCCAGTGCAGAGCATGACCCACTATACTGATCACCCAGTGCAGAGCATGACCCACTATACTGATCCCCCAGTGCAGAGCATGACTCACTATACTGATCCCCCAGTGCAGAGCATGACCCACTATACTGATCCCCCAGTGCAGAGCATCACCCACTATACTGATCCCCCACTGCAGAGCATCACCCGCTATACTGATCCCCCAGTGCAGAGCATCACCCGCTATACTGATCCCCCAGTGCAGAGCATCACCTACTATACTGATCCCCCAGTGCAGAGCATGACCCACTATACTGATCCCCCAGTGCAGAGCATCACCCGCTGTACTGATCCCCCAGTGCAGAGCATGACCCACTATACTGATCCCCCAGTGCAGAGCATCACCCACTATACTGATCCCCCAGTGCAGAGCATCACCCACTATACTGATCCCCCAGTGCAGAGCATCACCCACTATACTGATCCCCCAGTGCAGAGCATCACCCACTATACTGATCCCCTAATGCAGAGCATCACCCACTATACTGATCCCCCAGTGCAGAGCATCACCCACTATACTGCTCCCCCAGTGCACAGCATCACCCGCTATACTGATCCCCCAGTGCAGAGCATCACCCACTATACTGATCCCCCAGTGCAGAGCATGACCCACTATACTGATCCCCCAGTGCAGAGCATGACCCACTATACTGATCCCCCAGTGCAGAGCATCACCCGCTATACTGATCCCCCAGTGCAGAGCATCACCTACTATACTGATCCCCCGTGTACAGCGTCACCCACCATACTGATCCCCCAGTGCAGAGCATGACCCACTATACTGATCCCCCAGTGCAGAGCATCACCCACTATACTGATCCCCCAGTGCAGAGCATCACCTACTATACTGATCCCCCAGTGCAGAGCATCACCCACTATACTGATCCCCCAGTGCAGAGCATCACCTACTATACTGATCCCCCAGTGCAGAGCATCACCCGCTATACTGATCCCCCAGTGCAGAGCATCCCCCACTATACTGATCCCCCAGTGCAGAGCATCCCCCACTATACTGATCCCCCAGTGCAGAGAATCCCCCACTATACTGATCCCCCAGTGCAGAGCATCACCCACTATAATGATCCCCCAGTGCAGAGCATCACCCACTATACTGATCCCCCAGTGCAGAGCATGACCCACTATACTGATCCCCCAGTGCAGAGCATGACCCACCATACTGATCCCCCAGTGCAGAGCATGACCCACTATACTGATCCCCCAGTGCAGAGCATCCCCCACTATACTGATCCCCCAGTGCAGAGCATGACCCACTATACTGATCCCCCAGTGCAGAGAATCCCCCACTATACTGATCCCTCAGTGCAGAGCATCACCCACTATACTGATCCCCCAGTGCAGAGCATCACCCACTATACTGATCCCCTAGTGCAGAGCATCACCCGCTATACTGATCCCCCAGTGCAGAGCATCACCCGCTATACTGATCCCCTAATGCAGAGCATCACCCACTATACTGATCCCCCAGTGCAGAGCATCACCCACTATACTGCTCCCCCAGTGCACAGCATCACCCGCTATACTGATCCCCCAGTGCAGAGCATCACCCACTATACTGATCCCCCAGTGCAGAGCATGACCCACTATACTGATCCCCCAGTGCAGAGCATGACCCACTATACTGATCCCCCAGTGCAGAGCATCACCCGCTATACTGATCCCCCAGTGCAGAGCATCACCTACTATACTGATCCCCCGTGTACAGCGTCACCCACCATACTGATCCCCCAGTGCAGAGCATGACCCACTATACTGATCCCCCAGTGCAGAGCATCACCCACTATACTGATCCCCCAGTGCAGAGCATCACCTACTATACTGATCCCCCAGTGCAGAGCATCACCCACTATACTGATCCCCCAGTGCAGAGCATCACCTACTATACTGATCCCCCAGTGCAGAGCATCACCCGCTATACTGATCCCCCAGTGCAGAGCATCCCCCACTATACTGATCCCCCAGTGCAGAGCATCCCCCACTATACTGATCCCCCAGTGCAGAGAATCCCCCACTATACTGATCCCCCAGTGCAGAGCATCACCCACTATAATGATCCCCCAGTGCAGAGCATCACCCACTATACTGATCCCCCAGTGCAGAGCATGACCCACTATACTGATCCCCCAGTGCAGAGCATGACCCACCATACTGATCCCCCAGTGCAGAGCATGACCCACTATACTGATCCCCCAGTGCAGAGCATCCCCCACTATACTGATCCCCCAGTGCAGAGCATGACCCACTATACTGATCCCCCAGTGCAGAGAATCCCCCACTATACTGATCCCTCAGTGCAGAGCATCACCCACTATACTGATCCCCCAGTGCAGAGCATCACCCACTATACTGATCCCCTAGTGCAGAGCATCACCCGCTATACTGATCCCCCAGTGCAGAGCATCACCCGCTATACTGATCCCCCAGTGCAGAGCATCACCCGCTATACTGATCCCCCAGTGCAGAGCATCACCCGCTATACTGATCCCCCAGTCCTTACGAAAGGGAGGCCCACAGGCAGCTGAGAGATAGAGAGACATATGGTAGATTGGACTCCTCACCTTTGATTTCATTCTCTGCCCAATTATACCTCATCCTCAATGATGCCCTAGACCAAGGAATTATTACCAAGAGGGTCTTTGATGGGTTATTTGTAAAATATCCTAAAATTCCAACTTTTTACCTGTTGCCCAAGGTCCACAAGGACCCCATCAATCCACCCGGTCGGCCCATCGTTTCAGGGATGGAGGGGTTATGTAGTCCCATCTGTCAGTTTATTGACTATTACCTAAAACCCTTGGTGGAGACCCTTCCATCCTACGTTAGGGATACGACCGAGGTTCTTAATAGACTTGATGGGGTCCATGTGGACCCAGGGACCCTCTTGGTGGTGGCTGATATAGAGTCTTTATATACGTGTATCAGCCACGACGATGGCCTGAGAGCAGCTCGTTTCTTTTTGAGTATGAGCAATTGGGATGGACGAATTTGTGAGCTGGTGCGTGAACTTCTTGACTATGTACTCACCCACAACTTCTTCGTCTTTAAAAATAGATTCTATCTGCAGAGGCGGGGGACCGCTATGGGCGCGGCCTGTGCACCTTCGTACGCAAACCTCTTTCTCGGTTTCTGGGAGAGGGGTTTGTTTGTTGACGGAGGTGCATGGGCCGCCCCCATGGTGTCAATGTGGGTGAGATACATTGATGATCTACTGATCATCTGGCAGGGTACCATCTCTCAACTCAGGCTTTTCATGGACCAGCTCAACACAAATAATTATAACATCAAATTGACATATAGTTTTAGCGACAGTGGAGTTGAGTTTTTGGATATTAAAATTACTGCAGATGAGTTTGGGGCTTTACAGACGGATGTGTACAGAAAACCGACGTCTGTGAACTCCCTACTCCATGCCACCTCTGCCCATACCAACTCCACTGTACGCGCCATCCCAATTGGTCAATATCTCAGGGTGAGACGACTCTGCTCTCAGGACAACGTTTTTAAACAACAGGCAGATGATTTGAGGATGAGGTTTAAAAACAGAGGTTATGGGAATCGTACTTTGAAACAAGCTTATCAGAGAGCAAGATCGGTGTCTAGGGATGATCTGCTTCACGGGAGGAGAGGTGAAACCAGGCCTGTGGAAAACATAAGGTTCATCTCAACATTTAATGCCAAATGGCAGGAGATGAGAGAAATCCTAACCAAATTTTGGCCGATCCTTCAATCGGATCCCACCTTGAAGTCACGTCTGCCCCCTGTACCTTTGATGACCGCCAGACGATGTAAAAACCTTAAGGACTACTTGGTCAAAAGCCACTATATACCACCTGTGACCAGTAGTCCATTTGGCTCGTCCGGACCCATTAAAGGTTGCTTCCCTTGTGGTCGCTGTGTTTCCTGCCCGAATGTCTCCCGTTGCTCCTCTTTTCATGCCAGTGATGGGAGGAAAAATTTCCCTATAAAAGAACATATTTCATGTACTACCATCAACGTCATCTATTATGCAACATGTGATTGTAATAAGATCTATATAGCTATGACGTCAAGGGAACTAAGAGTAAGAGTAAGGGAGCATGTGAGGGATATTCGGGCGGCAACCACAGTGACCAATGTGGCAGAATTAAAAACTATACCGCGCCACTTTAAGTTGGTCCATGGATGCAACCCTAGATCTTTCATGGTCAGGGGTATAGACGTGATTCATTGTGGGATAAAAAGGGGGGTATATGTTAAAAAACGTTTGGCCCAACGTGAACTAAAATGGATCACCATTTTGGACACAGTAACACCAAAGGGCCTTAATGAGGCTTTAAATTTTGCCCCGTTTCTATGAGGAATCCTTGTCATGTACTGCACCATTCCTTTCCTTTTTAATTTAGGGTATTTTTTAATTATAATTTTTTATTTGGTTTCTTTTTGTCCCCATTATTAATTTTCAGTGTTCCTAATTTAATTCTCTTGCCTTCATAGGACCTTGTCACAGTAATAATCCATTGTGGTTTGCATGTCGGACTTGGACCTGACATCGGTTTTGGAAAATTGTTCGCATATGATTCCCCTATGATATGGACGTACTGTCACTTTAAGAAGATTTCCTCATAATAATTCCCCTGTTCCTTTGTTTTTATGTATTGTTGCGGATGCCATTGTTATCTATACTATTGCAGTCTTATCTATGGGATAGCATGGATACTTATTTATTGTCCACATTTTCCATTTCCAGCTATTAGCCCGTCCCGCCCTCTGGTTGCTGTGCACGCTCCCATCGCGCGGTGATTTGTCCCCACTGCCTGCCCGGCGTCCCTTTGGGTGGGGGGGGATGCTGTGGACCCCTGGGCCCGCCTCGTCCCCCCTCGCTGGACTGCCGGGGACTTGGTGTGGACTTTCGCCGCGCGTTGTTTGCGCGCCGTCATGGCAACCCGACTGGCTGATTGACGGGCTCTAGCTGGGAGCTGTGTCCCGCCCTCTGATCTCCGTGCCCCGTGCACGCCGCTCGCCTGCCTTGCCCGCCCCTTGGCCGTCCTTGTTGGGTGGGGGTGGCCTTGGAGCACGGAGTTGCTGTGCTCCGGGCTCCCTCTTCCATTGGACGGCTGTGGGGCGTGTGATGCTGGGCGCGCGGTGCGCGTGTGCGTCAGCGGGGATCCGATTGGCTGGGACACATTTTCTAGGTCCTGGTCTGCCCAATGAAGTCATGTGACTTCCTATTTAAGGTCCTTGAACGGCAATTGCCGTACATCTTCCCTGATGAAGCCAGCAGACATAATCCGTGCGAAACGCGCGTAGGAAGGCTCCTTTCACTGGTGTGGGACGCTCTGGTGATCACCCTTTTGACTATGTGTAAGTTATGGGATTTTTAGGGTCTTTTTCTTATGATTAGTCTGGTCTTTGGTGGCCTCTGCCCTGTCTAATGGACTTATGCCGATTTGGCTATACATTTTCATGTGCCCTGTCAGGACAGAGGCGCCATATCTGTTAGCCAGCCATTTTTGATCTCTCTCCTATGACTAGTCTGATTTTTGGAACCTCTGCCCTGTCTAAAGGACTTATGCCGATTTGGCTATACATATTCATGCACTCTGTCAGGACAGAGGCGCCATATTTGTTAGCCAGCTATTTATGACTACTCATGATCCTTTGTCCCTGCTAGTAATTATCCCCTTATTTGGGGTGTTTATCACCTTTGCTCCCCCACTTATATGTGGTAATTCACCTTGTCCTCTATTAGCACCATATATGTATATCTTCTATAATGATTGAAACCAATTTTTTAAAAAAAAGAAATTTATACAATAAAGCTTTTTGATATTTTATACGAACAGCCTTTGTAAGCTCCAGTTCTTTCTTCCTTGTTACTGATCCCCCAGTGCAGAGCATCACCCGCTATACTGATCCCCCAGTGCAGAGCATCACCCGCTATACTGATCCCCCAGTGCAGAGCATCACCCACTATACTGATCCCCCAGTGCAGAGAATGACCCACTATACTTATCCCCCAGTGCAGAGCATCACCCACTATACTGATCCCCCGGTGCAGAGCATCACCCACTATACTGATCCCCCAGTGCAGAGCATCCCCCACTATACTGATCCCCTAGCGCAGAGCATGACCCACTATACTGATCCCCCAGTGCAGAGCATGACCCACTATACTGATCCCCCAGTGCAGAGCATCCCCCACTATACTGATCCCCTAGTGCAGAGCATCACCCACTATACTGATCCCCCAGTGCAGAGCATGACCCACTATACTGATCCCCCAGTGCAGAGAATCCCCCACTATACTGATCCCCCAGTGCAGAGAATCCCCCACTATACTGATCCCCCAGTGCAGAGCATCACCCACTATACTGATCCCCCAGTGCAGAGCATCACCCACTATACTGATCCCCCAGTGCAGAGCATCACCTACTATACTGATCCCCCAGTGCAGAGCATCTCCCACTATACTGATCCCCCAGTGCAGAGCATCTCCCACTATACTGATCCCCCAGTGCAGAGCATCTCCCACTATACTGATCCCCCAGTGCAGAGCATCTCCCACTATACTGATCCCCCAGTGCAGAGCATCTCCCACTATACTGATCCCCCAGTGCAGAGCATCTCCCACTATACTGATCCCCCAGTGCAGAGCATCCCCCACTATACTGATCCCCCAGTGCAGAGCATCACTCACAATACTGATCCCCCAGTGCAGAGAATCCCCCACTATACTGATCCCCCAGTGTAGAGCATCACCCACTATACTGATCCCCCAGTGCAGAGCATGACCCACTATACTGATCCCCCAGGGCAGAGCATCACCCACTATACTGATCCCCCAGGGCAGAGCATGACCCACTATACTGATCCCCCAGTGCAGAGCATCACCCACTATACTGATCCCCCAGTGCAGAGCATGACCCACTATACTGATCCCCCAGTGCAGAGCATCACCTGCTATACTGATCCCCCAGTGCAGAGCATGACCCACTATACTGATCCCCTAGTGCAGAGCATGACTCACTATACTGATCCCCCAGTGCAGAGCATGACCCACTATACTGATCCCCCAGTGCAGAGCATCACCCACTATGCTGATCCCCCAGTGCAGAGCATGACCCACTATAGTGATCCCCTAGTGCAGAGCATCACCTACTATACTGATCCCTTAGTGCAGAGCATCACCTACTATACTGATCCCCCAGTGCAGAGCATGACCCACTATACTGATCCCCCAGTGCAGAGCATCACCCACTATACTGATCCCCCAGTGCAGAGCATCACCCACTATACTGATCCCCCAGTGCAGAGCATCACCTACTATACTGATCCCCCAGTGCAGAGCATCACCTACTATACTGATCCCCCAGTGCAGAGCATCACCCACTATACTGATCCCCTAGTGCAGAGCATCACCCACTATACTGATCCCCCAGTGCAGAGCATCACCCGCTATACTGATCCCCCAGTGCAGAGCATGACCCACTATACTGATCCCCCAGTGCAGAGCATGACCCACTATACTGATCCCCAGTGCAGAGCATGACTCACTATACTGATCCCCCAGTGCAGAGCATGACCCACTATACTGATCCCCCGTGCAGAGCATGACCCACTATACTGATCCCCCAGTGCAGAGCATCACCTGCTATACTGATCCCCCAGTGCAGAGCATCTCCCACTATACTGATCCCCCAGTGCAGAGCATCTCCCACTATACTGATCCCCCAGTGTAGAGCATCTCCCACTATACTGATCCCCCAGTGCAGAGCATCTCCCACTATACTGATCCCCCAGTGCAGAGCATCACCCGCTATACTGATCCTCCAGTGCAGAGCATCACCCGCTATACTGATCCCCCAGTGCAGAGCATCACCCGCTATACTGATCCCCTAGTGCAGAGCATCACCCACTATACTGATCCCCCAGTGCAGAGCATCACCCACTATACTGATCCCCCAGTGCAGAGCATCACCCACTATACTGATCCCCCAGTGCAGAGCATCACCCACTATACTGATCCCCCAGTGCAGAGCATGACCCACTATACTGATCCCCCAGTGCAGAGCATCACCCGCTATACTGATCCCCCAGTGCAGAGCATCACCCACTATACTGATCCTCCAGTGCAGAGCATCACCTACTATACTGATCCCCCAGTGCAGAGCATCACCTACTATACTGATCCCCCAGTGCAGAGCATCACCCACTATACTGATCCCCTAGTGCAGAGCATCACCCGCTATACTGATCCCCCAGTGCAGAGCATCACCCACTATACTGATCCCCCAGTGCAGAGCATGACCCACTATACTGATCCCCAGTGCAGAGCATGACTCACTATACTGATCCCCCAGTGCAGAGCATGACCCACTATACTGATCCCCCAGTGCAGAGCATGACCCACTATACTGATCCCCCGTGCAGAGCATGACCCACTATACTGATCCCCCAGTGCAGAGCATGACCCACTATACTGATCCCCCAGTGCAACGCATCACCCGCTATACTGATCCCCCAGTGCAGAGCATGACCCACTATACTGATCCCCTAGTGCAGAGCATGACTCACTATACTGATCCCCCAGTGCAGAGCATGACCCACTATACTGATCCCCCAGTGCAGAGCATCACCCACTATGCTGATCCCCCAGTGCAGAGCATCACCCACTATACTGATCCCCCAGTGCAGAGCATCACCCACTATACTGATCCCCCAGTGCAGAGCATGACCCACTATAGTGATCCCCCAGTGCAGAGCATCACACGCTATACTGATCCCCCAGTGCAGAGCATCACACGCTATACTGATCCCCCAGTGCAGAGCATCACCTACTATACTGATCCCCTAGTGCAGAGCATCACCCACTATACTGATCCCCCAGTGCAGAGCATCACCCACTATACTGATCCCCCAGTGCAGAGCATGACCCACTATAGTGATCCCCCAGTGCAGAGCATCACACGCTATACTGATCCCCCAGTGCAGAGCATCACCTACTATACTGATCCCCCAGTGCAGAGCATCACCCACTATACTGATCCCCTAGTGCAGAGCATCACCCGCTATACTGATCCCCCAGTGCAGAGCATGACCCACTATACTGATCCCCTAGTGCAGAGCATCACCTACTATACTGATCCCCCAGTGCAACGCATCACCCACTATACTGATCCCCTAGTGCAGAGCATCACCCACTATACTGATCCCCCAGTGCAGAGCATCACCCACTATACTGATCCCCTAGTGCAGAGCATCACCCACTATACTGATCCCCCAGTGCAACGCATCACCCACTATACTGATCCCCCAGTGCAGAGCATCACCCACTATACTGATCCCCCAGTGCAGAGCATGACCCACTATAGTGATCCCCTAGTGCAGAGCATCACCTACTATACTGATCCCTTAGTGCAGAGCATCACCTACTATACTGATCCCCCAGTGCAGAGCATCACCCACTATACTGATCCCCTAGTGCAGAGCATCACCCACTATACTGATCCCCCAGTGCAACGCATCACCCACTATACTGATCCCCCAGTGCAACGCATCACCCACTATACTGATCCTCCAGTGCAACGCATCACCCACTATACTGATCCCCCAGTGCAGAGCATCACCCACTATACTGATCCCCCAGTGCAGAGCATCACCCACTATACTGATCCCCCAGTGCAGAGCATGACCCACTATAGTGATCCCCTAGTGCAGAGCATCACCTACTATACTGATCCCCTAGTGCAGAGCATCACCTACTATACTGATCCCTTAGTGCAGAGCATCACCTACTATACTGATCCCTTAGTGCAGAGCATCACCCACTATACTGATCCCCCAGTGCAACGCATCACCCACTATACTGATCCCCCAGTGCAGAGCATCACCCACTATACTGATCCCCCAGTGCAGAGCATCACCCACTATACTGATCCCCCAGTGCAGAGCATCACCTACTATACTGATCCCCCAGTGCAGAGCATCACCTACTATACTGATCCCCCAGTGCAGAGCATGACCCACTATAGTGATCCCCCAGTGCAGAGCATCACCTACTATACTGATCCCTTAGTGCAGAGCATGACCCACTATACTTATCCCCCAGTGCAGAGCATCACCCACTATACTGATCCCCCAGTGCAGAGCATCACCCACTATACTGATCCCTTAGTGCAGAGCATC
Organism: Anomaloglossus baeobatrachus; assembly: GCF_048569485.1. Taxonomy (NCBI): domain Eukaryota; kingdom Metazoa; phylum Chordata; class Amphibia; order Anura; family Aromobatidae; genus Anomaloglossus; species Anomaloglossus baeobatrachus. Next base: position 536,747,927 of record NC_134354.1, on the reverse strand, counting down.
ACCCACTATACTGATCCCCCAGTGCAGAGCATCACCCACTATACTGATCCCCCAGTGCAGAGCATCACCCACTATACTGATCCCCCAGTGCAGAGCATCACCCACTATACTGATCCCCCAGTGCAGAGCATCACCTACTATACTGATCCCTTAGTGCAGAGCATCACCCACTATACTGATCCCCCAGTGCAGAGCATGACCCACTATAGTGATCCCCCAGTGCAGAGCATCACCTACTATACTGATCCCTTAGTGCAGAGCATCACCTACTATACTGATCCCCCAGTGCAGAGCATCACCCACTATACTGATCCCCCAGTGCAGAGCATCACCCACAATACTGATCCCTTAGTGCAGAGCATCACCCACTATACTGATCCCCCAGTGCAGACTCCAGAGCATCACCCACTATACTGATCCCCCAGTGCAGAGCATCACCCACTATACTGATCCCCCAGTGCAGAGCATCACCCACTATACTGATCCCCCAGTGCAGAGCATCACCCACTATACTGATCCCCCAGTGCAGAGCATCACCTACTATACTGATCCCTTAGTGCAGAGCATCACCCACTATACTGATCCCCCAGTGCAGAGCATGACCCACTATAGTGATCCCCCAGTGCAGAGCATCACCCACTATACTGATCCCCCAGTGCAGAGCATCACCCAATATACTGATCCCCCAGTGCAGAGCATCACCCAATATACTGATCCCCTAGTGCAGAGCATCACCCACTATACTGATCCCCCAGTGCAGAGCATCACCTACTATACTGATCCCTTAGTGCAGAGCATCACCTACTATACTGATCCCCCAGTGCAGAGCATGACCCACTATAGTGATCCCCCAGTGCAGAGCATCACCTACTATACTGATCCCTTAGTGCAGAGCATCACCTACTATACTGATCCCCCAGTGCAGAGCATCACCCACTATACTGATCCCCCAGTGCAGAGCATCACCCACAATACTGATCCCTTAGTGCAGAGCATCACCCACTATACTGATCCCCCAGTGCAGACTCCAGAGCATCACCCACTATACTGATCCCCCAGTACTTCGCCTCCCGTTGCCTCCACACAGTACTAGAGCACCAAACACAATCGTCAGAAATAAAGCAGTAAAAGCAGCATGGGCATGGGCAGGGAGCCCCGCCCTTTCCTGCCTCGTCACGTGACTGTACAGCGCTGCCGCCGCTTCCCGCTACAAGTTATGCCGGCTTCCGCCGATTCCACTCAGGTGTAGAGCGGTCTTCAGAGCGGAAGTGTTACTGCTGCCAGTGTCTGCAGCCCTGGCAGTGTGTGCTGGCTACAGGGCCTAGGAGACTGAGCAGCTGCTGCGGGGGTGGTGTGCGGCTGCCTTGTATCCTAGCGACGGGGCAACGTGCATGTGGTTACTACAGGTGCGGTGTGTGTGACTATAGACCTGTCTATAGGGCGCAGGGAGTGTGTGTGTATATAAATATATATATATATATATATACTGTACTGGAGGCAGTGTACAGGGGCTGTGTGTATATATATACTGTACTGGAGGCAGTGTACATGGGCTGTGTGTGTATACTGTACTGGAGGCAGTGTACAGGAGCTGTGTGTATATACTGTACTGGAGGCAGTGTACATGGGCTGTGTGTATATACTGTACTGGAGGCAGTGTACAGGAGCTGTGTGTATATACTGTACTGGAGGCAGTGTACAGGGGCTGTGTGTATATACTGTACTGGAGGCAGTGTACAGGGGCTGTGTGTATATACTGTACTGGAGGCAGTGTACAGGGGCTGTGTGTATATACTGTACTGGAGGCAGTGTACATGGGCTGTGTGTATATACTGTACTGGAGGCAGTGTACAGGGGCTGTGTGTATATACTGTACTGGAGGCAGTGTACAGGAGCTGTGTGTATATACTGTACTGGAGGCAGTGTACAGGAGCTGTGTGTGTATATACTGTACTGGAGGCAGTGTACAGGGGCTGTGTGTATATACTGTACTGGAGGCAGTGTACAGGGGCTGTGTGTATATACTGTACTGGAGGCCGTGTACATGGGCTGTGTGTATATACTGTACTGGAGGCAGTGTACAGGGGCTGTGTGTATATACTGTACTGGAGGCAGTGTACAGGGGCTGTGTGTATATACTGTACTGGAGGCAGTGTACAGGAGCTGTGTGTATATACTGTACTGGAGGCAGTGTACAGGAGCTGTGCGTATATATACTGTGCTGGAGGCAGTGTACAGGAGCTGTGTGTATATACTGTACTGGAGGCAGTGTACAGGAGCTGTGTGTATATATACTGTACTGGAGGCAGTGTACAGGAGCTGTGCGTATATATACTGTACTGGAGGTAGTGTACAGGAGCTGTGTGTATATACTGTACTGGAGGCAGTGTACAGGAGCTGTGTGTATATATACTGTACTGGAGGCAGTGTACAGGGGCTGTGTGTATATATACTGTACTGGAGGCAGTGTACAGGAGCTGTGTGTATATACTGTACTGGAGGCAGTGTACAGGAGCTGTGTATATACTGTACTGGAGGCAGTGTACAGGAGCTGTGTGTATATACTGTACTGGAGGCAGTGTACAGGAGCTGTGTGTATATACTGTACTGGAGGCAATGTACAGGAGCTGTGTGTATATACTGTACTGGAGGCAATGTACAGGAGCTGTGTGTATATACTGTACTGGAGGCAATGTACAGGAGCTGTGTGTATATATACTGTACTGGAGGCAGTGTACAGGAGCTGTGTGTATACTGTACTGGAGGCAGTGTACAGGGGCTGTGTGTATATACTGTACTGGAGGCAGTGTACAGGGGCTGTGTGTATACTGTACTGGAGGCAGTGTACAGGAGCTGTGTGTGTATATATACTGTACTGGAGGCAGTGTACAGGGGCTGTGTGTATATACTGTACTGGAGGCAGTGTACAGGAGCTGTGTGTATATACTGTACTGGAGGCAGTGTACAGGAGCTGTGTGTATATACTGTACTGGAGGCAGTGTACAGGAGCTGTGTGTATATACTGTACTGGAGGCAGTGTACAGGAGCTGTGTGTATATACTGTACTGGAGGCAGTGTACAGGAGCTGTGTGTATATATACTGTACTGGAGGCAGTGTACAGGAGCTGTGTGTGTATATATACTGTACTGGAGGCAGTGTACAGGAGCTGTGTGTATATATACTGTACTAGAGGCAGTGTACAGGAGCTGTGTGTATATACTGTACTGGAGGCAGTGTACAGGGGCTGTGTGTGTATACTGTACTGGAGGCAGTGTACAGGGGCTGTGTGTGTATACTGTACTGGAGGCAGTGTACAGGGGCTGTGTATATACTGTACTGAAGGCAGTGTACATGGGCTGTGTGTGTATACTGTACTGAAGGCAGTGTACATGGGCTGTGTGTGTATACTGTACTGAAGGCAGTGTACATGGGCTGTGTGTGTATACTGTACTGAAGGCAGTGTACATGGGCTGTGTGTGTATACTGTACTGGAGGCAGTGTACAGGAGCTGTGTGTATATATACTGTACTGGAGGCAGTGTACAGGAGCTGTGTGTATATATACTGTACTGGAGGCAGTGTACATGGGCTGTGTGTATATACTGTACTGAAGGCAGTGTACATGGGCTGTGTGTATATACTGTACTGAAGGCAGTGTACATGGGCTGTGTGTATATACTGTACTGAAGGCAGTGTACATGGGCTGTGTGTATATACTGTACTGAAGGCAGTGTACATGGGCTGTATATATATACTGTACTGGAGGCAGTGTACAAGAGCTGTGTGTATATATACTGTACTGGAGGCAGTGTACAGGAGCTGTGTGTATATACTGTACTGGAGGCCGTGTACAGGAGCTGTGTGTGTATATATACTGTACTGGAGGTAGTGTACAGGAGCTGTGTGTGTATATACTGTACTGGAGGTAGTGTACAGGAGCTGTGTGTGTATATATACTGTACTGGAGGCAGTGTACAGGGGCTGTGTATATATACTGTACTGGAGGCAGTGTACAGGGGCTGTGTGTATATATACTGTACTGGAGGCAGTGTACAGGAGCTGTGTGTGTATATACTGTACTGGAGGCAGTGTACAGGGGCTGTGTGTATATACTGGAGGCAGTGTACAGGGGCTGTGTGTGTATACTGTACTGGAGGCAGTGTACAGGGGCTGTGTGTGTATATATACTGTACTGGAGGCAGTGTACAGGAGCTGTGTGTGTATATATACTGTACTGGAGGCAGTGTACAGGGGCTGTGTGTATATATGCTGTACTGGAGGCAGTGTACAGGAGCTGTGTGTGTATATACTGTACTGGAGGCAGTGTACAGGGGCTGTGTGTGTATATACTGTACTGGAGGCAGTGTACAGGGGCTGTGTGTATATATACTGTACTGGAGGCAGTGTACAGGAGCTGTGTGTATATACTGTACTGGAGGCCGTGTACAGGGGCTGTGTGTGTGTATATATACTGTTCTGGAGGTAGTGTACAGGGGCTGTGTGTGTATATACTGTACTGGAGGCAGTGTACAGGAGCTGTGTGTGTATATATACTGTACTGGAGGTAGTGTACAGGAGCTGTGTGTGTATATACTGTACTGGAGGTAGTGTACAGGAGCTGTGTGTGTATATACTGTACTGGAGGTAGTGTACAGGAGCTGTGTGTGTATATACTGTACTGGAGGCAGTGTACAGGAGCTGTGTGTGTATATATACTGTACTGGAGGCAGTGTACAGGGGCTGTGTATATATACTGTACTGGAGGCCGTGTACAGGGGCTGTGTGTATATATACTGGAGGCAGTTGTACAGGGGCTGTGTGTATATATACTGTACTGGAGGCAGTGTACAGGGGCTGTGTGTGTATATTATACTGTACTGGAGGCAGTGTACAGGGGCTGTGTGTATATACTGTACTGGAGGCAGTGTACAGAGCTGTGTGTGTATATATACTGTACTGGAGGCCGTTGTACAGGGGCTGTGTGTATATACTGTACTGGAGGCAGTGTACAGGGGCTGTGTGTGTATACTGTACTGGAGGCAGTGTACAGGGGCTGTGTGTATATATATACTGTACTGGAGGCAGTGTACAGGGGCTGTGTGTGTATACTGTACTTGGAGGCAGTGTACAGGGGCTGTGTGTGTATATACTGTACTGGAGGCAGTTTACAGGAGCTGTGTGTGTATATATACTGTACTGGAGGCAGTGTACAGGAGCTGTGTGTATATATACTGTACTGGAGGCAGTGTACAGGAGCTGTGTGTGTGTGTATATATATATACTGTACTGGAGGCAGTGTACAGGGGCTGTGTGTATATATACTGTACTGGAGGCAGTGTACAGGGGCTGTGTGTATATATACTGTACTGGAGGCAGTGTACAGGGGCTGTGTGTATATATACTGTACTGGAGGCAGTGTACAGGAGCTGTGTGTATATACTGTACTGGAGGCCGTGTAGATGGGCTGTGTGTATATACTGTACTGGAGGCAGTGTACAGGAGCTGTGTATATACTGTACTGGAGGCAGTGTACAGGAGCTGTGTATATACTGTACTGGAGGCAGTGTACAGGAGCTGTGTGTATATACTGTACTGGAGGCAGTGTACAGGAGCTGTGTGTATATACTGTACTGGAGGCAGTGTACAGGAGCTGTGTGTATATACTGTACTGGAGGCAGTGTACAGGAGCTGTGTATATACTGTACTGGAGGCAATGTACAGGAGCTGTGTGTATATACTGTACTGGAGGCAATGTACAGGGGCTGTGTGTATATACTGTACTGGAGGCAATGTACAGGAGCTGTGTGTATATACTGTACTGGAGGCAATGTACAGGAGCTGTGTGTATATACTGTACTGGAGGCAGTGTACAGGAGCTGTGTGTATATATACCAGTACTGGAGGCAGTGTACAGGGGCTGTGTGTATATACTGTACTGGAGGCAGTGTACAGGAGCTGTGTGTATATACTGTACTGGAGGCAGTGTACAGGGGCTGTGTATATATACTGTACTGGAGGCAGTGTACAGGAGCTGTGTGTGTGTATATACTGTACTGAAGGCAGTGTACAGGGGCTGTGTGTATATACTCTACTGGAGGCAGTGTACAGGGGCTGTGTGTGTATATATACTGTACTGGAGGCAGTGTACAGGGGCTGTGTGTATATACTGTACTGGAGGCAGTGTACAGGAGCTGTGTGGTATATATACAGTACTGGAGGCAGTGTACAGGGGCTGTGTGTATATACTGTACTGGAGGCAGTGTACAGGAGCTGTGTGTATATACTGTACTGGAGGCAGTGTACAGGGGCTGTGTATATATACTGTACTGGAGGCAGTGTACAGGAGCTGTGTGTGTGTATATACTGTACTGAAGGCAGTGTACAGGGGCTGTGTGTATATACTCTACTGGAGGCAGTGTACAGGGGCTGTGTGTGTATATATACTGTACTGGAGGCAGTGTACAGGAGCTGTGTGTATATACTGTACTGGAGGCAGTGTACAGGAGCTGTGTGTGTATATACTGTACTGGAGGCAGTGTACAGGGGCTGTGTGTGTATATATACTGTACTGGAGGCAGTGTACAGGGGCTGTGTGTGTATATATACTGTACTGGAGGCAGTGTACAGGGGCTGTGTGTATATACTGTACTGGAGGCAGTGTACAGGGGCTGTGTGTATATACTGTACTGGAGGCAGTGTACAGGAGCTGTGTGTATATATACTGTACTGGAGGCCGTGTACAGGGGGCTGTGTGTATATACTGTACTGGAGGCAGTGTACAGGGTCTGTGTGTATATACTGGAGGCAGTGTACAGGGGCTGTGTGTGTATACTGTACTGGAGGCAGTGTACAGGGGCTGTGTGTGTATATACTGTACTGGAGGCAGTTTACAGGAGCTGTGTGTGTATATATACTGTACTGGAGGCAGTGTACAGGAGCTGTGTGTGTGTATATTATATATACTGTACTGGAGGCAGTGTACATGAGCTGTGTGTATACTGTACTGGTGTACAGGGGCTGTGTATGGGGCTATATACAGTGCCTTGCGAAAGTATTCGGCCCTCTTGAATTTTTCAACCTTTTCCCACAT